>NC_092226.1:51634092-51704092 GCF_036320965.1 Panulirus ornatus
TAAGTGCATATGATTATCTGCAGAAAAGAAATCGATGATAATAGGAGAAAAAGTGTAGGAGACATGAGAGAACTTTGAGGGACACTGCTGTTGATGAAGAAAAGGGGGGAGGCTGATCCATCAACAACCACGGTGATAGATCGGCCAGAGAAGCAAATGGTATTGCGGTCAAGAGAGGGAAAAAGCGTCTGACATTGTTACCAGGAGGCGAAACTTTGGGTCGGTAACGTTGGCCGCGTGACAGTCCGAAGACACTGATGACGCTGATGAGTTGAGTTTTAATCAAACTTTTGACGGTTCACTAGATGGGATTGTCTGCCCTGGCTCCATACTACTCACCTCCCGTGCTGGACTCGAGAATTCTCTCTCTCTCTCTCTCTCTCTCTCTCTCTCTCTCTCTCTCTCTCTCTCTCTCTCTCTCTCTCTCTCTCTCTCTCTCTCTCTCTCTCTCTCTCTCTCTCTCTCTCTCATTGAGGAGAGCACTGCGCTCAAGCTCTTGCCTTTTGGCAAAATCTCTTTGTAAATACTCGTAAGTCGGTGCTCTCTTTTTGTGTGTGCGGTAAATCCTACGCGTTTGAGCCTTGCCTCATAACAACGTCTCTTTGATAGACTCTCTCTCTCTCTCTCTCTCTCTCTCTCTCTCTCTCTCTCTCTCTCTCTCTCTCTCTCTCTCTCTCTCTCTCTCTCTCTCTCTCTCTCTCTCTCTTTTTCTCATGTAGTAGACCAGTTACGTGCATGTGTCTGTTCATGTTGTAGGTTAAGAACATGACCACTGAGGAACTTATCATTTCCCAGTGTAAATGTTTTCCACACAAACTTCTCGCAGGCGCGAGCGGAGGCGACAAAGGAGCGCCTGTGAAGTGATATGTTCGAATAACATCAGCTGGACCAAGGCGGTGTTGGTCATTGCTGATGTCATACAAGTCGCCCCAAAGGACAACGCCTCTGGTGGAGAGAGGGAGGGAGGGGGTCGTCGCTGTGAGGTCCGTGACATCTTGGCAATTCTGAAGACTTGTTATGTGATAAGCTCTGCCACTCCTACCCTGGACGTGAGGTGCGTTACTGTCCGCAATTTACTTTACCCTCTTGTGTACGGGGACGGCATGAGGTTATATCCTCTCGTGCACGGAGACGGACGGGATAGGGATATGTTATCTTGTGGATGGAGACGGGATGGGAATATGTTTTCTTGTGGTTGGAGACAGGATGGGGATGTGTTGTCTTGTGGATGGAGACGAGATGGAGTTACGTTTTCTTGTAGATGGAGACGGTATAGGGTTATGTCATCTTGAGGATGGAGACGGGATGGAGTTATGTCATCTTGTGTACGGAGACGGGTTGGGTTTATACAATCTTGTCAACAAGAAACGATTTCAGAAAGCATTGAAACGTCTGGAAAATTTATATAGAAAGAATACTAAAGGCTCTTCACCCATAGAAATATGGCTCATGACCCTGATGAAACTTCTCCTTAAATGCTGAAGATGTGTGCCGGAACACTTGACAGACCACTTGTCATATTGCTCAATAGTCGCAGAAAAAAGTTAAAGTACCAAGGGGATGGAAGAGGGTAAACTTCATACTTATCTTTAAGAAAAGAAACCAGGAGGATGCTCTGAGTAGAAACCGGCTCCTTGACGAATGAATGACTACTCACAAAGGGAGAAACTACCTAAATGTGAGACAGCACGGGTTTAAGGAAAATAGATCATGGACAATCAACCGCTTGGATTTCTAGTTTTGTTATAGATAAAAGAGATGATTAAGTGAACTAACTGCATCTGGATTTTCAGAGCATTTGACACTGTAATACATAGATATACTGAATCACCAGGCAGGAATGATGGAGAGACTACTTCGATGGACTGAAGATTACATTCGTGAAGAGGGACAAGAGACACATTTTCCGAGGAACCTTCTTTGAATGAGTGCCACAGGGTTGTGTTCTGGGACCATTGCTCTTTCATCTGTTTGAATGATTTTGCCAAAGAAAAGATTGCATCAACCTACAAGGGGACCTACACAAACTTCAAAGTTGGTCTGATACATGGTTGATTAAATTCAACCCAAATGACTGCAAATGAAAACAAAGTACTGAGGCTGGGACACAATGAAGAAGGTCTTTTTATCATTGTGATGTAGCAGGAAGTAAGCCGCAGAAATATAGATGTCAGAGGGACTTGGGAGTACACACCGTCTTTGACGTGTCAACAAACTCTCATGTCAGAAGAACAATAAAGAAGAAAAGCAGTCTCTTGGCAAATAATAGCATAAGATTCGGCTACGCTGATAAGGGAATATTCAACAAGCTCCTCACTTCCTAGATTAGGCCTAATAGCTGCTTCACCGCACTTTAAGAACTACAAAGGAATAGTAGACAAGGTTCACAAGAGGGGAATAATTTTGGTACCAAGATGAAGATATCTGAGTACAAAGAAAGGTTTGAGTGAAGAGTAAGGGTTTGATGACATAGACAGTGGATACAAGGTCAAAACAGCCAGAGATCGTAACATGAAATCAGGCATGACTTGTTAAAAAGATGCAAAGAACTCTCATAGTATAAGAGTAATAGATGCGCATAAGATACAGAAGTTTGATAATTCGTATAAAAGTGCAAGAGATGGGGGCCCCACGAATGTAAAACTTCCCTGCTCTCCAGTACAAATAGTTTGTTACAAATTAGATGATTATTTATGAACTATTGTCTCAGTCTAGTATAATTTGCCGTCGATTTAAAACTGAAAACCTTTTTGTTGTTACCTGCACAAGTACGTGTAAATCGAGGGCATCGTTAAGGTAACAGAGGAAGATGCATCTTTCCCTAGGACACACAGTATACATTTTAGGCCACTGACGAAGGCATCGAGATCTTCCACAACGTCCCTGTGTTTGTGGTCGTCCCTGTAGAGGCTGTAGTAACATTCGACCTGAGGCTTGAAGATGTTCGTTGGAAATGTCTTGGGCATTAAGGATTGTTCTATGCCATTTGGTGTAGCCCAGAAAGAGCTACGCCACTAAAAATCTGTTCCTAATGTTATGTTGATATGCAGCTTATCAGCGGATATTAAGTTACTTAAGAAAATGGAATGTGTGTTGCTTGAGTGTTGTTAATGATGTGTCGCTTGTGTGTTGTTACAGGCAGATACGTTGCTCGGGTGTTACCTCCTCCAGAAATCTGATTGTTTGTGGACGGTAAAGGGATCTAGTTGTGATTGGATTAGATTTAATTGATTTTTCTCATCCCTCCATCTCTCACCGTCTTCTCATCTCTCTATCTCTCTCCGTCTTTTTCTCATCCCTACTCCCATTCTCATTATCAGTCCTACGCCTTCTTTGCATTTTATTGTCTTTCTTCTATAATTTCTATATTCTTTTCACTCACATTTCTGACCTACACATATCTTTATTCTTATTTCCTGATCATACTCAGTCTCTCACACCCACATTTTCACATCCTCTCCCGACTCCCCACTCCCCCGTCACCGAACTGTCCCAGCATAAGGCTGCATTCTATTGATGCTGGAGGTTTACCTCCACCTTTACCGCCACAATACTATATCAGCATAACTCTGCCTTCCCTACCTGATGCAGCATTAACTCCAAACCCTCCCAACCATAGAGCTACCTCAGCATACATTTGACATACGTTGCTGCTACAGCATTATCTTCACACCCTCTCCGCACTACCGCTACGTCAGCATAAGTCTGCCTTCTGTTGGTACTGCAGCAGAATCAGCATTCCCACCTGGTTGCCAACCGGCTGGCTGTGAGAGGGGAGGTTGCTAATGGATTCAGTTATTTGATCTAACTAGCGGGAGTATAGCTGCTCATTTGATTTGGTGTCACTTTGGAGTGTGGGGGCCTCATTTGACTTTATGGTGAAGTATTCAGCGCAATATTTCGCTTTGAATCTATGGTTATTTGGATTCATTTTAGCGAATAGTCTTTTCAATTGTGACAATCTGGTTGTATCACCGCCCAGATTGCATTACTTACCAACATCTAATCTTAAAAAAAAAATAACCCGGGCCGACTGCACTCTGAAATCTGACTGACGCAAATTATGCTCTCTGGTGTAACAACCTCAAACGCAAGTTTTTTTTTTTCGGAATTTCTGGATTAATTAACGGACGAACAGATTAATGAATTACGTTGTGCGGCCGCAATATGACGTGCTGACGCTCCAACAACCCGCCACAAAAATAAAAATTTAATAAGCCTTAAAACATAAAAAAAAAAGAAAATTAGAATTAACGCTTCACCTTCCTGTGGTGGCCAACGTGAAACCTGTGCTCCGCACACACTTGTATTATACCTAGTGCTGCTCCTGTCACCAATTGACGTCGTTGCCCTTAACCATCCCCATCACATACACACACACACACACACACACACACACACACACACACACACACACACAACACCAGATTTCATCTCCCGTCGGGGCTGGTCGAGAAATATCATTCTATTTATTATAATTTGTCACTGTCTCCCGCGTTAGCAAGGTAGCGCAACGAAAAAGACGAAAGAATGGCCCAGAAAGGCCCAACCCACCCATATACACATGTATATACATACACGTCCACACACGCACATATACATACCTATACATCTCAACGTACACATATATATACATGCCTATACATTTCAACGTATACATATATATACATATACAGACATATGCACATATACACATGTACATAATTCATATTGCTACCTTTATTCATTCTCGTCGCCATCTCGCCACACATGAAATGACAACCCCCTCCCCCCGCACGCGCGCAAGGTAGCGCTAGGAAAAGACAACGAGGGCTACATTCGTTCACACTCAGTCTCTAGCTGTCATGTATAATGCACGGAAACCACCCAGGCCCCACAAAACTTTCCATGGTTTACCCCATACACTTCACATGCCATGGTTCAATCCACTGACAGCACGTCGACACAGGTATAAAACATCGTTCCAATTCACTCTATTCCTTGCACGCCTTTCACCCTCCTGCATGTTCAGGCCCCGATCGCTCAAAATCTTTTCCACTCAATCCTTCCACTTCCAATTTGGTCCCCAACTTCTCGTTCCCTCCACCCATGACACATATATCCTCTTTGTCAATCTTTCCGCACTCATTCTCTGCATGTGACCAAAGCATCTCAATACACCCTCTTCTGCTCTCTCAACCACACCCTTCTTATTGCCACACGTCTATCTTACTCTTTCATTATTCTCGATCAAACTACCTCACACCACATTTTGTCCTCAAACATCTCATTTCCAAAACCTCCACCCTCGTCCGCACAACCATATCTATAGCCCACACCTATAGCCCGCAACCATATAACATTGTTGGAGCCACTATTCCTTCAAACATACCCATTTTTGCTTTCCGGGATAATGTTCTCGCCTTCTACACGTTTTTCAACGCTCCCAGAACCTCTGCCCATTCCTCCACCCTGTGACTCACTTCCGCTTCCATGATTCCATCCGCTGCCACATCCACTTCCAGATATCTAAAACACCTTAATTCCTCAAGTTTTTCTCCATTAAAACTTACCTCCCAATTGACTTGTCCCTCAACCCTACTGTACCTAATAGCGTTCCTCTTATTCACATTTACTCTCAGCTTTCTACTCTCAACCACTTTACCAAACTCAGTCACCAACTTCTGCAGTTTCTCACCCAAATCAGCCACCAGCGCTGTTCATCAGCGAACAACTAACTCACTTCCCGAGCCCATTCATCCACAGCAGACTGTATACTTGCCCCTCTCGGCAAAACTCATGTATTGACCTCCTTAACAACCCCATCCATAAACAAATTAAACAACCATGGAGACATCCCGCACCCATGCTGCAAACCGACATTCACTGGGAACTAATTACTTTCCTCTCTTCCTACTCGTACACATGCCTTACATCCTCGATAAAAACTTTTCACTGCTTCTAGCAAATTGCCTCCCACATCATATACTATTAATACCTTCCACAGAGCATCTTTTCTAAGTATTTCTCACATACATTCTTCAAGGCAAACACCTGATCCATATCTCCTCTACCACTTCTGAAACCACACTGTTCTTCCCCAATCTGATGCTATGCATATGCCTTAACCCTCTCAATCAATACCCTCCGATAGGATTTCCCAGGAATACTCAACAAACTTATACCGTTGTAATTTGAACACTCAACTTTACCGCTTTACCTTTTTACAATGGTACTATGCATGCATTCTGCTAATCCTCAGGCACCTCACCATCAACCATAAACTCATTGAATAACCTCACCAACCAGTCAACAACATAGTCACCCCCTTTCTTTTATGAATTCCACTGCAATACCATCCAAACCCGCTGCCCTGCCGGCTTTCATCTTCCGCAAAGCTTTCCTACATCTTTTCTGTTACCAAACCATTCTCCTTGACCCTCTCACTTTGCACAACACCTCGACCAAAACACCCTATATCTGCCACTCTTTCATCTAACACATTCAACAAACCCTAGAATTATTACTTCTCACATCACCACTACTTGTTATTACCTCCCCACTAGCCCTGTTCGCCGAAGTTCCAATTTGTTCTCTTGTCTTACGCACATTGTTTTCCTCCTTTCAAAACATCTTTTTATTCACCCCAAGATTTGATGATACTCTCTCACCCGAACGCTCATTTGCCCTCTCTTTCACCTCTTATACCTTTCTCTTGACCTCCTGCTGCTTTCTTTTATACAGCTCCGAGTTATATATATATATATATATATATATATATATATATATATATATATATATATATATATATATATATATATATATATATATATATATATATATATATATATATATATATATATATATATATATATGCATATATATATATATATATATATATATATATATATATATATATATATATATATATATATATATATATATATATATATATATATATATATATATATATATATATATATATATATATATATATATATATATATATATATATATATATATATATATATATATATATATATATATATATATATATATATATTTTTTTTTTTTTTTTTTTTTGCTTTGTCGCTGTCTCCCGCGTTTCCGAGGTAGCGCAAGGAAACAGACGAAAGAAATGGCCAAACCCACCCCCATACACATGTATATACTTACGTCCACACACGCAAATATACATACCTACACAGCTTTCCATGGTTTACCCCAGACGCCTCACATGCCTTGATTCAATCCACTGACAGCACGTCAACCCCGGTATACCACATCGCTCCAATTCACTCTATTCCTTGCCCTCCTTTCACCCTCCTGCATGTTCAGGCCCCGATCACACAAAATCTTTTTCACTCCATCTTTCCACCTCCAATTTGGTCTCCCTCTTCTCCTCGTTCCCTCCACCTCCGACACATATATTCTCTTGGTCAATCTTTCCTCACTCATTCTCTCCATGTGCCCGAACCATTTCAAAACACCCTCTTCTGCTCTCTCAACCACGCTCTTTTTATTTCCACACATTTCTCTTAACCTTACGTTACTTACTCGATCAAACCACCTCACACCACATATTGTCCTCAAACATCTCATTTCCAGCACATCCATCCTCCTGCGCACAACTCTATCCATAGCCCACGTCTCGCAACCATACAACATTGTTGGAACCACTATTCCTTCAAACATACCCATTTTTGCTTTCCGAGATAATGTTCTCGACTTCCACACATTCTTCAAGGCTCCCAGAATTTTCGCCCCCTCCCCCACCCTATGATCCACTTCCGCTTCCATGGTTCCATCCGCTGCAAGATCCACTCACAGATATCTAAAACACTTCACTTCCTCCAGTTTTTCTCCATTCAAACTCACCTCCCAATTGAATTGACCCTCAACCCTACTGTACCTAATAACCTTGCTCTTATTCACATTTACTCTTAACTTTCTTCTTTCACACACTTTACCAAACTCAGTCACCAGCTTCTGCAGTTTCTCACATGAATCAGCCACCAGCGCTGTATCATCAGCGAACAACAACTGACTCACTTCCCAAGCTCTCTCATCCCCAACAGACTTCATATTTGCCCCTCTTTCCAAAACTCTTGCATTCACCTCCCTAACAACCCCATCCATAAACAAATTAAACAACCATGGAGACATCACACACCCCTGCCGCAAACCTACATTCACTGAGAACCAATCACTTTCCTCTCTTCCTACACGTACACATGCCTTACATCCTTGATAAAAACTTTTCACTGCTTCTAACAACTTGCCTCCCACACCATATATTCTTAATACCTTCCACAGAGCATCTCTATCAACTCTATCATATGCCTTCTCCAGATCCATAAATGCTACATACAAATCCATTTGCTTTTCTAAATATTTCTCACATACATTCTTCAAAGCAAACACCTGATCCACACATCCTCTACCACTTCTGAAACCACACTGCTCTTCCCCAATCTGATGCTCTGTACATGCCTTCACCCTCTCAATCAATATCCTCCCATATAATTTACCAGGAATACTCAACAAACTTATACCTCTGTAATTTGAGCACTCACTCTTATCCCCTTTGCCTTTGTACAATGGCACTATGCACGCATTCCGCCAATCCTCAGGCACCTCACCATGAGTCATACATACATTAAATAACCTTACCAACCAGTCAACAATACAGTCACCCCCTTTTTTAATAAATTCCACTGCAATACCATCCAAACCTACTGCCTTGCCGGCTTTCATCTTCCGCAAAGCTTTTACTACCTCTTCTCTGTTTACCAAATCATCTTCCCTAACCCTCTCACTTTGCACACCACCTCGACCAAAACACCCTATATCTGCCACTCTATCATCAAACACATTCAACAAACCTTCAAAATACTCACTCCATCTCCTTCTCACATCACCACTACTTGTTATCACCTCCCCATTTGCGCCCTTCACTGAAGTTCCCATTTGCTCCCTTGTCTTACGCACTTTATTTACCTCCTTCCAGAACATCTTTTTATTCTCCCTAAAATTTAATGATACTCTCTCACCCCAACTTTCATTTGCCCTTTTTTTCACCTCTTGCACCTTTCTCTTGACCTCCTGTCTCTTTCTTTTATACATCTCCCACTCAATTTCATTTTTTCCCTGCAAAAATCGTCCAAATGCCTCTCTCTTCTCTTTCATTAATAATCTTACTTCTTCATCCCACCACTCACTACCCTTTCTAATCAACCCACCTCCCACTCTTCTCATGCCACAAGCATCTTTTGCGCAATCCATCACTGATTCCCTAAATACATCCCATTCCTCCCCCACTCCCCTTACTTCCATTGTTCTCACCTTTTTCCATTCTGTACTCAGTCTCTCCTGGTACTTCCTCACACAAGTCTCCTTCCCAAGCTCACTTACTTTCACCACCCTCTTCACCCCAACATTCACCCTTCTTTTCTGAAAACCCATACAGATCTTCACCTTAGCCTCCACAAGATAATGATCAGACATCCCTCCAGTTGCACCTCTCAGCACATTAACATCCAAAAGTCTCTCTTTCGCGCGCCTGTCAATTAACATGTAATCCAATAACGCTCTCTGGCCATCTCTCCTACTTACATAAGTATACTTATGTATATCTCGCTTTTTAAACCAGGTATTCCCAATCATCAGTCCTTTTTCAGCACATAAATCTACAAGCTCTTCACCATTTCTCGATTAATATGGGTAAAACTGAAAGTTGATGGAGAGAGATGGGTGATTATTGGTGCATATGCACCTGGGCATGAGAAGAAAGATTATGAGAGGCAAGTGTTTTGGGAGCAGCTGAATGAGTGTGTTAGTGGTTTTGATGCACGAGACCGGGTTATAGTGATGGGTGATTTGAATGCAAAGTTGAGTAATGTGGCAGTTGAGGGAATAATTGGTATACATGGGGTGTTCAGTTTTGTAAATATATATATATATATATATATATATATATATATATATATATATATATATATATATATATATATATATATATATATATATATATATATATATATATATATATATATATATATATATATATGTATATATATATATATAAATATACTTATATATATGTATATATATATATATATATATATATATATATAAATATATATATATATATATATATATATATATATATATATATACATTCATCATACTTTGTCGCAGACTCCTGCGTTAGCGAGGCAGCGGAAGGAAACGAACGAAAGAATGGCCCAACCCACCAATATACACGTCCACACACGCACATATACATACCTATACATCTCAACGTATACTTATATACACACACAGACATCTACATATATACATATGTACATAATTCATACTGTCTGCCCTTATTCATTCCCGTCACCAACCCGAGACACATGAAATAACAACCCCTTCCCCCCGCATGTGCGCGAGGTAGCGCTTTCTAAGATAACATTCTTGACTTCCACAAATTTTCAACGCTTCCAGAACTTTCGCCCCCTCTCCCACCCTATGTTTACCTCTGCTTCCATGGTTCCATCCACTGCCAAATCCACTCCCAGACATTTACTCTCAGCTTTCTTCTTTAACACACTTTACCAAACTCAGTCACCAGCTGCTGCAGTTTCTCACACGAATCAGCCACCAGCGCTGTATCATCAGCGAACAACAACTGTCTCACTTCCCAAGCTCTCTCATCAACAACAGACTGCATACTTGCCCCTCTTTCAAAAACTCTTGCATTCACCTTCATAACAACCACATCCATAAACAAATTAAACAACCATGGAGACATCAAGCACCCCTGCTGCAAACCAACATTCACTGAGAGCCAATCACTTTCCTCTCTTCCAACACGCACACATGCCCTACATCCTCGATAAAAGCTTTCCACTGCCTCTAACAACATGCCACACCATATATTCTTAACTTTCACAGAGTATCTCTATCATTTCTATCATATGCCTTCTCCAGATCCATAAATGCTACATACAAATCCATTTGCTTTTCTAAGTATTTCTCACATACATTCTTCAAAGCAAACACCTCATCCACACATCATCTACCACTTCTGAAACCAAAATGCTCTTCCCCATTCTGATGCTCTGTACATGCCTTCACCCTCTCAATCAGTACCCTCCCATACATATTCCTAGGATTACTCAACAAACTTATACCTCTGTAATTTGAGCACTCACCTTTATCCCCTTTGCCTCTGTACAGTGGCACTATGCAAGCATTCTGCCAATCCTCAGGCACCTCATCATGAGTCATATATACATTGAATAACCTTACCAGCCAGACAAATATACAGTCAACCCCTTTTTAAATAAATTCCACTGCAATACCATCCTAACCCGCTGCCTTACCGACTTCCATCTTCCGCAAAGCTTTTACTACCTCTTCTCTGTATACCAAATCATTCTCCCTAACCCTCTCACTTTGCACACCATGTAGAGCAAAACACCCTATAGCTGCTACTTTATGATCAAACACATTCACTAAACCTTCAAAATACTCAGTCCATCTCCTTTTCACATCACCGATTCTTGTTATCTCCTCCCCATTAGCCCCTTCACTGATAATCCCATTTGTTCCCTTCTTGGAAAGCAAAAATGGGTATGTTGGAAGGAATAGTGGTTCCAACAATGTTGTATGGTTGCGAGGCGTGGGCTATGGATAGAGTTGTGCGCAGGAGGGTGGGTGTGCTGGAAATGAAATGTTTAAGAGATGGGTAAGAGAGATGTGTGGAAATAAAAAGAGTGTGGTTGAGAGAGCAGAAGAGGGTATTTTGAAATGGTTTGGTCACAAAGAGAGAATGAGTGAGGAAAGATTGACAAAGAGGATATATGTGTCAGATGTGGAGGGAACGAGGAGAAGTGGGAGACCAAATTGGAGGTGGAAAGATGGAGTGAAAAAGATTTTGAGTGATTTGAGCCTGAAAATGCAGGAGGGTGAAAGGCGTGCAAGGAATAGAGTGAATTGGAACGACGTGGTATACCGGGGTCGACGTGCTGTCAATGGATTGAACCAGGGCATGTGAAGTGTCTTGGGTAAACCATGGAAAGTGCTGTGGGGCCTGGATGTGGAAAGGGAGCTGTGGTTTCGGTGCATTATTACATGACAGCTAGAGACTGAGTGTGAACGAATGGTCCTTTGGTGTCTTTCCCTAGCGCTACCTCGCACACATGACGGGGGTTGTTATTCCATGTGTGGCGAATTAGCGATGGGAACAAATAAAGGCAGACAGTATGAATTATGTACATGTGTATATATGTATATGTCTGTGTGTGTATATATATGTGTACATTGAGATGTATAGGTATGTATATTTGCGTGTGTGGACGTATGTATATACATGTGTATGGGGGTGGGTTTGGCCATTTCTTTCGTCTGTTTCCTTTGCTACCTCGCAAACGCGGGAGACAGCGACAAAGCAAAAAAAGAAAAAAAGAAAAAAAAAAATATATATATATATATAAATATATATATACATATATATATATATATATGTATATATATATATATATATATATATATATATATATATATATATATATATATATATATATATATATATATTATATATATATATATATATATATTCCCACGCATTCCTCACGTGTCGTAGAAGGCGACTAAAGGGTACGGGAGCGGGGGGCCAGAAACCCTCCCCTCCATGTATTTTAACTTTCTAAAAGGGGAAACAGAAGGAGTCACGCGAGGAGTGCTTATCCTCCTCGAAGGCTCAGATTGGGGTGTCTAAATATGTGTGGATGTAACCAAGATGAGAAAAAAGGAGACATAGGTAGTATGTTTGAGGAAAGGAACATGGATGTTTTGGCTCTGAGTGAAACGAAGCTCAAGGGTAAAGGGGAAGAGTGGTTTGGGAATGTCTTGGGAGTAAAGTCAGGGGTTAGTGAGAGGACAAGAGCAAGGGAAGGAGTAGCACTACTCCTGAATCAGGAGTTGTGGGAGTATGTGATAGAGTGTAAGAAAGTAAATTCTAGATTGATATGGGTAAAACTGAAAGTTGATGGAGAGAGATGGGTGATTATTGGTGCATATGCACCTGGGCATGAGAAGAAAGATCATGAGAGGCAAGTGTTTTGGGAGCAGCTGAATGAGTGTGTTAGTGGTTTTGATGCACAAGACCGGGTTATAGTGATGGGTGATTTGAATGCAAAGGTGAGTAATGTGGCAGTTGAGGGAATAATTGATATACATGGAGTGTTCAGTGTTGTAAATGGAAATGGTGAAGAGCTTGTAGATTTATGTGCTGAAAAAGGACTGGTGATTGGGAATACCTGGTTTAAAAAGCGAGATGTATGTAAGTAGGAGAGATGGCCAGAGAGCGTTATTGGATTACGTGTTAATTGATAGACGTACGAAAGGGAGACTTTTGGATGTTAATGTGCTGAGAGGTGCAACTGGAGGGATGTCTGATCATTATCTTGTGGAGGCGAAGGTGAAGATTTGTGGGGGTTTTCAGAAAAGAAGAGAGAATGTTGGGGTGAAGAGATGGTGAGAGTAAGTGAGCTTGGGAAGGAGACTTGTGTGGGGAAGTACCAGGAGAGACTGAGTACAGAATGGTAAAAATGTGAGAACAAAGGAGGTAAGGGGAGTGGTGGAGGAATGGGATGTATTTAGGGAAGCTGTGATGGCTTGCGCAAAAGATGCTTGTGGCATGAGAAGCGTGGGAGGTGGGTTGATTAGAAAAGGTAGTGAGTGGTAGGATGAAGAAGTAAGATAATTAGTGAAAGAGAAGAGAGAGGCATTTGGACGATTTTTGCAGGAAAAAAATGCAAATGAGTGGGAGAGGTATAAAAGAAAGACGCAGGAGGTCAAGAGAAAGGTGCAAGAGGTGAAAAAGAGGGCAAATGAGAGTTGGGGTGAGAGAGTATCATTAAATTTCAGGGAGAATAAAAAGATGTTTTGGAAGGAGGTAAATAAAGCGCGTAAGACAAGGGAGCAAATGGGAACTTCAGTGAAGGGTGCTAATGGGGAGGTGATAACAGGTAGTGGTGATGTGAGAAGGAGATGGAGTGAGTTTTTTGAAGGTTTGTTGAATGTGTTTGATGATAGAGTGGCAGATATAGGGTGTTTTGGTCAAGGTGGTGTGCAAAGTGAGAGGGTTAGGGAAAATGATTTGGTAAATAGAGAAGAGGTAGTAAAAGCTTTGCGGAAGATGAAAGCCGGCAAGGCAGTAGGTTTGGATAGTATTGCAGTGGAATTATTAAAAAAGGGGGTGACTGTATTGTTGACTGGTTGGTGAGGTTATTTAATGTATGTATGATTCATGGTGAGGTGCCTGAGGATTGACGGAATGCTTGCATAGTGCCATTGTACAAAGGCAAAGGGGATAAGAGTGAGTGCTCTAATTACAGAGGTATAAGTTTGTTGAGTATTCCTGGTAAATTATATGGGAGGGTATTGATTGAGAGGGTGAAGGCATGTACAGAGCATCAGATTGGGGAAGAGCAGTGTGGTTTCAGAAGTGATAGAGGATGTGTGGATCAGGTGTTTGCTTTGAAGAATGTATGTGAGAAATACTTAGAACAAATGGATTTGTATATAGTATTTATGGATCTGGAGAAGGCATACGATTGAGTTGATAGAGATGTTCTGTGGAAGGTACGAAGAATATATGGTGTGGGAGGCAAGTTGTTAGATGCAGTGAAAAGTTTTTATCGAGGAAGTAAGGCATATGTACGTGTAGGAAGAGAGGAAAGTGATTGGTTCTCAGTGAATGTAGGTTTGCGGCAGGGGTGTGTGATGTCTCAATGGTTGTTTAATTTGTGTGTAACATTTATGGATCTAGAGAAGGCATATGATAGAGTTGATAGAGATGCTCTGTGGAAGGTAGTAAGAATATATGATGTTGGAGGCAAGTGATTGCTTCTCAGTGAATGTCTGTTTGCGGTAGGGGTTCGTGATGTTTCCATGATTGTTTAATTTCTTTATGGATGGGGTTCTTTGGGAGGTGAATGGAAGAGTTTTTGGAAAGAGGGGCAAGTATGCAGTCGGTTGTGAACGAGAGAGTTTCGCAAGTGGGTTAATTGTTGCTCGCTGATGATACAGCGCTGGTGGCTGATTCGGGTGAGAAAGTGCAGAAGCTGGTGACTCACTTTGGTAAAGTATTTCAAAGACGAAAGCTGAGAGTAAATATGAATAAGAGCAAGGTTATTAAGTACAGTAGGATTGAGGGACAAGTCAATTGGGAGGTAAGTTTGAAAAGAGAAAAACTGGATGAAGTGAAGTGTTTTAGATATCTGGGAGTCGGATTTGGCAGCGGATGGAACCATGGAAGCGGAAGTGAATCATAGGGTGGGGGAGTGGGCGAAAGTTCTGGGAGCGTTGAAAAATGTATGGAAGTCGAGAACGTTATCTCGGAAAGCAAAAATGGGTATGTTTGAAGGAATAGTGGTTCCAACAATGTTATATGTTTGCGAGTCGTGGGCTATAGATAGAGTTGTGAGGAGGAGGATGGAGGTGCATGAAATGAGATGTTTGAGGACAATAAGTGGTGTGAGATGGTTTGATCGAGTAAGTAATGAAAGTGTAAGAGAGATGTGTGGTAATGAAAAGAGTGTGGTTGAGAGGGCAGAAGAGGGTGTTTTGAAATGGTTTGGTCACATGACGAGAATGAGTGAGGAAAGATTGACAAAAAGGATATATGTGTCAGAGGTGGAGGGAACAACGAGAAGTAAAAGACTAAATTAGAGGTGGAAAGATGGAGTGAAAAAGTTTTTGAATGATCGGGGCCTGAATATGCAGGAGGATGAAAAGCGTGCAAGGAATTGAGTGAATTGGAACGATGTGGTATACCGAGGTGGACATGCTGTCACTGGATTGGACCTGGTCATAATAAAGCGTCTGGGGTAAACCATGGAAAGTTCTGTGGGGCCTCGATTTGGAATGATAACTGTGCATTCGTTGCATTATACATGAGAGATAAAGAATGAGGGTGAACGAATGTGACTTTTGTGTTCTTTTCCTTGCGCTACCGCGCGCACATACGAGGGTGGAAAGGGTTTTCATTTCATGTGTGGCTGGGTGGCGACGGGAATGAATCAGGGCAGACACTATGAATTATGAACATGTGTATATATGTATATGTCTCTGTGTGTATATAGATGTATACGTTGATATGTATAGGTATGTATATGTGCGTGTATGGACGTGTATACAAATACCTGTTTCTTGCTACCTCGCTAACACGTGAGACAGTGACAAAGAATAGAAAATAAAAAATAAGATGATATATATATATATGTTTTATTTATTTATTTATGTATTTTCCTTTGTCGCTGTCTCCTATGTTAGCGAGGTATGGCAAGGAAACAGACGAAACAATGGCCCAACCCACCCACATAAACATGTATATACATACACGTCCACACACGCAAATATACATACCTATACATCTCAATGTACACATATATATACACATATACATATATACACATGTACATAATTCATACTGTCTGCCTTTACTTATTCCCATTGCTACCCCGCCACACATGGAATAACAACCCCCTCCCCCCTCATGTGCGCGAGGTAGCGCTAGGAAAAGACAACAAAGGCCCCATTCGTTCACACTCAGTCTCTAGCTGTCATGTAATAATGCACCGAAACCACAGCTCCCTTCCCACATCCAGGCCCCACAGAACTTTCCATGGTTTACCCCAGACGCTTCACATGCCCTGGTTCAATCCATTGGCAGCACGTCGACCCTGGTATAGCACATCGTTCCAATTCACTCTATTCCTTGTACGCCTTTCACCCTCCTGCATGTTCAGGCCCCGATCACTCAAAATCTTTTTCACTCCATCTTTCCATCTCCAATTTGGTCTCCCACTTCTCCTCGTTCTCTCCACCTCCGACACATATATCCTCTTGGTCAATCTTTCCTCACTCATTCTCTCCATGTGACCAAACCATTTCAAAACACCCTCTTCTGCTCTCTCGCAAACGCGGGAGACAGCGACAAAGCAAAATAAAGTAAAAAAAAAGTAATATATATATATATATATATATATATATATATATATATATATATATATATATATATATATATATATAATATATATATATTATATATATATATATATATATATATATTCCCTGGGGATAGGGGAGAAAGATACTTCCCACGTATTCCCTGCGTGTCGTAGAAGGCGACTAAAAGGGAAGGGAGCGGGGGGCTGGAAATCTCCCTTCTCAGTTTTTTTTTTTATTTTCCCAAAAGAAGGGGGCCAAGGTGAGGATGTAGGTCCAGTCCTCTGTTCTTAACGCTACCTTGCTAACGCGGGAAAATGGCGAATAGTATAAAATATATATTTGGCTCCAGCATCGAGGGAGACAAAAGAACCTTCCCCTCCCTCATACGTCAGGAGGGGACACTCCAGTCCGAAGATAGAGATCAGCTCTGGTATGCTGCGCTGCAGACGTGAGTCAAGACACGGTGACTGGTCTACCCCCAGGTCAAGACACGGTGACTGGTCTACCCCCAGGATTGCCCACCTCACACAAGCCTCGCTAAAGTGACGGCTCCACCACTTCACTTGCTGGAACCCTCATCGCATGACCGTCACTCACCACCACAACCCAGCAAAAAAAAATGGATGTGTGTGGATGTAACCAAGATGTGAAGACCCTTACTGGAAAAACAATCACTCTTGAAGTAGAACCTTCAGACACAATTGAAAATGTGAAGGAAAATAGTGAAATTGGAAAAAAAATGTAGCTTAGACATTGAAGCTTATTGATACAGTGGTTAAATTGATGAGAACTGCTATTGACGTTTGTGTAAATAAATTATACATTTCCTTTTTCCATAGCCAGAGGTTGAACCATTATGTGACATTCATTTTTTTTCCATTCATTTCAAGCTAGAAGTTTCAGTTTTCTAAATTGTTTCTTACATTTTTCATATGTATATATATGTATGTGTGTGTGTGTGTATATGTGCGTATGTATGTGTATGTGTGTGTATGTGTATATGTATATATATATGTATATTATCCCTGGGGATAGGGGTGAAAGAATACTTCCCACGTATTCCTCGCGTGTCGTAGAAAGCGACTAGAGGGGACGGGAGCGGGGGCCAGAAATCCTCCCCTCCTTGTATTAACTTTCTAAAATGGGAAACAGAAGAAGGAGTCACGCGGGGAGTGCTCATCCTCCTCGAAGGCTCAGAGTGGGGTGCCTAAATGTGTGTGGATGTAACCAAGATGTGAAAAAAGGAGAGATAGGTAGTATGTTTGAGGAAAGGAACCTGGATGTTTTGGCTCTGAGTGAAACGAAGCTCAAGGGTAAAGGGGAAGAGTGGTTTGGGAATGTCTGGGGAGTAAAGTCAGGGGTTAGTGAGAGGACAAGAGCAAGGGAAGGAGTAGCAATACTCCTGAAACAGGAGTTGTGGGAGTATGTGATAGAGTGTAAGAAAGTAAATTCTCGATTAATATGGGTAAAACTGAAAGTTGATGGAGAGAGGTGGGTGATTATTGGTGCATATGCACCTGGGCATGAGAAGAAAGATCAAGAGAGGCAAGTGTTTTGGGAGCAGCTGAATGAGTGTGTTAGTGGTTTTGATGCACGAGACCGGGTTATAGTGATGGGTGATTTGAATGCAAAGGTGAGTAATGTGGCAGTTGAGGGAATAATTGGTATACATGGGGTGTTCAGTGTTGTAAATGGAAATGGTGAAGAGCTTGTAGATTTATGTGCTGAAAAAGGACTGATGATTGGGAATACCTGGTTTAAAAAGCGAGATATACATAAGTATACTTATGTAAGTAGGAGAGATGGCCAGAGAGCGTTATTGGATTACGTGTTAATTGACAGGCGTGCGAAAGAGAGACTTTTGGATGTTAATGTGCTGAGAGGTGCAACTGGAGGGATGTCTGATCATTATCTTGTGGAGGCTAAGGTGAAGATCTGTATGGGTTTTCAGAAAAGAAGAGTGAATGTTGGGGTGAAGAGGGTGGTGAGAGTAAGTGAGCTTGAGAAGGAGACCTGTGTGAGGAAGTACCAGGAGAGACTGAGTACAGAATGGAAAAAGGTGAGAACAATGGAAGCGGGGGGAGTGGGGGAGGAGTGGGATGTATTTAGGGAATCAGTGATGGATTGCGCAAAAGATGCTTGTGGCATGAGAAGAGTGGGAGGTGGGTTGATTAGAAAGGGTAGTGAGTGGTGGGATGAAGAAGTAAGAGTATTAGTGAAAGAGAAGAGAGAGGCATTTGGACGATTTTTGCAGGGAAAAAATGCAATTGAGTGGGAGATGTATAAAAGAAAGAGACAGGAGGTCAAGAGAAAGGTGCAAGAGGTGAAAAAAAGGGCAAATGAGAGTTGGGGTGAGAGAGTATCATTAAATTTTAGGGAGAATAAAAAGATGTTCTGGAAGGAGGTAAATAAAGTGCGTAAGACAAGGGAGCAAATGGGAACTTCAGTGAAGGGCGCAAATGGGGAGGTGATAACAAGTAGTGGTGATGTGAGAAGGAGATGGAGTGAGTATTTTGAAGGTTTGTTGAATGTGTTTGATGATAGAGTGGCAGATATAGGGTGTTTTGGTCGAGGTGGTGTGCAAAGTGAGAGGGTTAGGGAAAATGATTTGGTAAACAGAGAAGAGGTAGTGAAAGCTTTGCGGAAGATGAAAGCCGGCAAGGCAGCAGGTTTGGATGGTATTGCAGTGGAATTTATTAAAAAAGGGGTGACTGTATTGTTGACTGGTTGGTAAGGTTATTTAATGTATGTATGACTCATGGTGAGGTGCCTGAGGATTGGCGGAATGCGTGCATAGTGCCATTGTACAAAGGCAAAGGGGATAAGAGTGAATGCTCAAATTACAGAGGTATAAGTTTGTTGAGTATTCCTGGTAAATTATATGGGAGGGTATTGATTGAGAGGGTGAAGACATGTACAGAGCATCAGATTGGGGAAGAGCAGTGTGGTTTCAGAAGTGGTAGAGGATGTGTGGATCAGGTGTTTGCTTTGAAGAATGTATGTGAGAAATACTTAGAAAAGCTAATGGATTTGTATGTAGCATTTATGGATCTGGAGAAGGCATATGATAGAGTTGATAGAGATGCTCTGTGGAAGGTATTAAGAATATATGGTGTGGGAGGAAAGTTGTTAGAAGCAGTGAAAAGTTTTTATCGAGGATGTAAGGCATGTGTACATGTAGGAAGAGAGGAAAGTGATTGGTTCTCAGTGAATGTAGGTTTGCGGCAGGGGTGTGTGATGTCTCCATGGTTGTTTAATTTGTTTATGGATGGGGTTGTTAGGGAGGTAAATGCAAGAGTTTTGGAAAGAGGGGCAAGTATGAAGTCTGTTGGGGATGAGAGAGCTTGGGAAGTGAGTCAGTTGTTGTTCGCTGATGATACAGCGCTGGTGGCTGATTCATGTGAGAAACTGCAGAAGCTGGTGACTGAGTTTGGTAAAGTGTGTGGAAGAAGAAAGTTAAGAGTAAATGTGAATAAGAGCAAGGTTATTAGGTACAGTAGGGTTGAGGGTCAAGTCAATTGGGAGGTGAGTTTGAATGGAGAAAAACTGGAGGAAGTGAAGTGTTTTAGATATCTGGGAGTGGATCTGGCAGCGGATGGAACCATGGAAGCGGAAGTGGATCATAGGGTGGGGGAGGGGGCGAAAATTCTGAGGGCCTTGAAGAATGTGTGGAAGTCGAGAACATTATCTCGGAAAGCAAAAATGGGTATGTTTGAAGGAATAGTGGTTCCAACAATGTTGTATGGTTGCGAGGCGTGGGCTATGGATAGAGTTGTGCGCAGGAGGATGGATGTGCTGGAAATGAGATGTTTGAGGACAATGTGTGGTGTGAGGTGGTTTGATCGAGTGAGTAACGTAAGGGTAAGAGAGATGTGTGGAAATAAAAAGAGCGTGGTTGAGAGAGCAGAAGAGGGTGTTTTG
This sequence comes from Panulirus ornatus, assembly GCF_036320965.1. NCBI lineage: Eukaryota > Metazoa > Arthropoda > Malacostraca > Decapoda > Palinuridae > Panulirus > Panulirus ornatus. The sequence goes on from NC_092226.1 coordinate 51,655,000, forward strand.
AAGTGGTTTGGGCACATGGATAGAATGAGTGAGGAAAGATTGACCAAGAGGATATATGTGTCGGAGGTGGAGGGAACGAGGAGAAGAGGGAGACCAAATTGGAGGTGGAAAGATGGAGTGAAAAAGATTTTGTGTGATCGGGGCCTGAACATGCAGGAGGGTGAAAGGAGGGCAAGGAATAGAGTGAATTGGAGCGATGTGGTATACCGGGGTTGACGTGCTGTCAGTGGATTGAATCAAGGCATGTGAAGCGTCTGGGGTAAACCATGGAAAGCTGTGTAGGTATGTATATTTGCGTGTTTGGACGTATGTATATACATGTGTATGGGGGGGTTGGGCCATTTCTTTCGTCGTGTTTCCTTGCGCTACCTCGCAAACGCGGGAGACAGCGACAAAGTATAAAAAAAAAAAAAAAAAAAAAATGTATATATATATATATATATAATATATATATATAAAAATATATATATATATATATATATTATATATATATATATATACGTAGGAGTAAAGACATAGTACATATATGCAAGCTAAAGAGACAGGACAACACGAGTGCAAAAGTTTTTGGGTAAATCATACAGTATTCGGGTTCGTGTTCGAGTTTTGGTTAGGGCAACCAACTCACACTTGACCCAGCTGTTGATCCTACCATAAGGAGCTAGTCAAGGAAAAGGGTACATCAGTTATGTGTATGTGTATACATGGGGTCAAGTCATGGTACAATAACAAGGATAGAAACGAGGGCAAGATGAGGGTGGAGAATCTCTCTCCTTTATACACAATTAGTAACCACAGGCACATCCTTCCCCCCTCCTCCCCACCACACACACACACTCACACACACACACTCACACAACACACACACACAGCACACAACACACACACACAATTCACACACTCACACATTCACACACACAAGCATGTTTGTAATCATTACATAGGCTCCTGTGTGCCATTTCAGAGAGCGTCGTCAAGTTTCGTTTGAGCTTCCTGCATCCGTCCTTGTCTTCCAGTTCTCTTTCACTTGTGATTTTTCTTAGGGTAACGAGAAAACACAGACATGAAAGCCGAACCTTTGTGTTATCTGAACCTCACCCTTAAAACCGAGGAACTCACCTGCTAATCTCAGTACGTTGATGTCGTTTTTATGACAGCACACTCCCAGAACATCCCAAAACTGCTTCCAGTATCGTAACCATATTAAAAAAAATTAACCGTGACCCACACACTAGTCTTTGGCCACCACGATACCACCCTCCAATCGTCCAACTCGGCTCCCATTCCCGTCCAAATTATCTAAAACAGTCCACCAAGCTTACCAGTGCACTTTAACAAAGAAAACAAAACTGGAGGAAACACACCACTACCATTCATCAAGCTACCCAGATATACAATCATGCACATTCTTCGACGACTCAGAAAAACTCGACACAACTTCTATCCAGCCTCAACCAATACTTCCCTTCTGGGCCTACTGGTTGTATGTTATGTTCAGTGTCGTTTTCATAAAGTTAAGTGAAGGTGGAGGAAGTGGTGGATCTGTAAGCATCATTTACTGAATGGTTCCGAACAGAAGATAAGTTTTAAACATTCCTACTCCAGGGCTGGTGGTTGGTATTATAGAGTGAGATAGATGAGAAGGTCAAGTGTAGAGAAAAATTTATTTAAACATATTGAGGTGTATGGTATAGCTGGAAGAACTCTTTTCACTCGTTATGTATGTGTTCATGTCTGTGGTTGCCAGACAAAACCGGAGATATATTCTGAAGCGATCTCTTATTCGTAGATTTGTGACTTGTAGTACTACTTTACTGACAAGGTGATTGACCAGGCAGGTGAGGTCGTAAATTTGGGATGGATCTGAAGAACTGTATGAACAGGAATACTTTTAGGATTCTTTGTCTTGTCCAAATCATAAGCACAAGTAAGTGTTATAAAGGGCTTTTGGCTTTGTTCAAAGTCTTTGTGTTGATGTCAGTAGTGTGGAAGCGAACTGTCAGGTTGTGTGTCGCCAGGTATGGATGCCCAGTGTGGGTAAAGGTTTGCTGAGTTGAGATAGGTTTGTCCTCAAGAGTCGATGTAATAAATTACAAAAATAACCAGCGTAAGTGAATTGTTAGGTGATTCCTATTTGTTTGTCAAAACGGTAGATTTAAACGCACGTGAATACCTCTCACATAACCATATATAATATTATATATATATATAAGTAAATATATAATATATATATATATAAATAATATATATATTAATATATATATATATAAATAATCAATATATATATATATAGATGTAAAATAATAAATATATATATATAAATAATATAATAATCTATATATATATAATATATATAAATATATATAATTGACTGGTTTGCAATATATATATAATAAATAAATATAGTATATATATATAAATTATATATATATATAATATATATATATATTATAAAATACATATAAAATAAATGTATATATATATAATAGATAATAAAAAATATATATATATAAAATATATATAATATATATAATATATATATAATATATATATATTTGACGTTGGCAAAGTGAATCGAGAAGCGGTGTTGCCAACGGCCACACCAAGTTGAAAACATGGACCGCTATCTCGATCCACTTTGCCAACCAGACAATATATATATATATAATATATATATATATATAATATATAAAAAAATAATATATATATATATATATAAATATATAAGATAAAAAAAATATATGATAATAATATATAAATGACAGGGTTGGCGTCAAGTTAATCAATGTAGTATGACTCAGTGAGGTGCCTGATGATTGGCTAATGCGTGCATAGTTAGCTATTGTACAAAGGCAAAGGCGATAATAGTGAGAGTGCACAAATGACATAGGAAATAAGATTGTTGATTCTTCCTGGTAAATAAATATGTGAAGGTACGATTAGCGAGGTGAGGCATTTACAGAGCCTCAAATGGGGAAAAGTGCGATAGTGGATTACAGAAGTGGTAAAGGATGATTTGTATCAGGATGTTTGCTATGACGAATGTGATGAGAGAAAGTACCATAGGGAAAAAGCAAATGGTATTATGTAATGTAGCATAAATGGATCATGAGAAAGGCAATAATGATAGAGTTTATGAGAGATTCTCTGTGGAAGGTAAATAATAATATATGGTAGTGGAGCAATGAAGATTTTATAAGCAGTGAAAAGTGTTATTATCAACGGAAGTACGGCATGTGATATACGAGTAGGAGAAGGAGAGGAAAGAGATAGGTCTCAGAAGAATGAAGGTATGCTGCAGGGGTGTTTGAAGTCTCCATATAGTTTTAATTTTATAATGGCTGGGGGGTTGTTTTATGGAGTGAATTCAAGAGTTTTTGAAAGAGGGCAGAATGAAGTCAATATTGGGGGATTAGAGAGCTATGGGAAGTGAGTCAGTTGTTGTCGCTGATGATACAGCGGCCTGGTGCTGATTCATGTCTGAAAACTGCAGAATCAGGGACTGAGAATGTGTAAAATGTTGAGAAAGAAGAAAGTTAAGATTAAATTGTGAAAAAGAGCGCAGGTTATAAGGAACAGTAGGGTTGAGGGTCAAGACAATTGTAGGAGAGATATGAAAGGAGTAAGAACAGGAGTCAAGTAAAGAGTTTACTGAAAACAGTGTGTATTTGGTATCAGGCAGCGGAATCACCCTGGCCGCGGTACTGGCTCATATGGATGGGAGGGGGCGAAAAATCTTTGGACTCCAAGAAGCACAGTGGGTAATTACTCTACCGATATCTCTGGCACGCACAAAAATGGTGAATGATATGAAATGGAATATTTGTTCTAGACAATGTTAGTAAATGGTATGCTGGAGAGCGTGGTCATGTATATAGTGGTTCGCAGTGAAGGATGGATTTTCATTGAAATGAGATTTTAGAGGACAAAAAGTGTGTGAGGTTGTATAGATCGAGTCCTTAACGTCCTTGTAAAAGAGAGATTGTGTAAATAAAAAGGAGCGTTTGTTGAGAGCGGCATAATAGGGTGATTTGAGAAATGGTTATGGGCACAAGGAGATAATGCGTGGATTAAAGAAAAACCCAGGAGAAAAAAGTGACGGAGGGATGGAGGTGAACGAGGATAAGAGGGAGACCAAATTTGAGGGTGGAAAGATGGAGTGAAAAAGAATTATGTGTGATCCGGGTGCCTGAACATGCAGGAGGTTGAAGGAGGCAAGGAATAGATTGAAATTGAGCGAAGTGGAATACCGGGGTTAACGTGCTGTCAGTGGATTGAATCAAAGGCATGTGTAGCGTCCGGGTAAACCATGGAAGCTGTGTAGGTAGTATATTTGCGTATGTGGACGTGTGTATGTACATGTGTATGGGAAGGTGGCCAACTCTTCGTCTGTTTCCTTTCTACCTCGCAAACGCGGGAAGGAAAGAGAAGAGAATAGGAGAAAGGAAAAAGACAGCGACAAAAGCCAAAAAAAAAGAAAAAAAGAAAAAAAAAAATAATATATAAATAAATATATATATACAATAAAGATAAATACAATAAATAGTATAAATATAATTTTTTTATTTTTTTTTTTTCACTATCGCCCAATTTCCCGCGTTAGCGAGGTAGCGTTAAGAACAGAGAACGGCCAGCGGATGTAATATCCTCACCTAGGCCCACTTCTCTGTTCCTCCTTTTGGGAAAATTTAAAAAAAAGTGGAAGGGGAAGGATTTACCAGCCCCCCGCTCCAACCCCTTTAGAGACGCCCTACGACACACATGGAATACGTGGTAAGTATATCTTTCTCCCCTTATACCCCAGGGATAATATAATATATATATAATATATAAATATCATAAATATATATATAAATATATAAAATATATTTATAATTAAATATATATATATATATATATATGTATATATAGATTATATAAAATATATAACTAAAATATAAATTATATATGTCTATATATATATATAAAAATATAATTTCCCACGCATTCCTTACGTGTCGTAGAGGCGACGAAAGTGTACGGGAGCGGGCCAGAACCCTCCCCTCCTGTATTTTAACTTCTAAAAGGGGAACAAAGGGAGTCACCGGAGTGCTTTCCTCCTCGAAGCCAGTTTGGGGTGTCTAATATGTGTGGATTACCGGGAAGAAAAAAAGGAGACATAGGAGTATGTTTGAGGAAGGAAAACATGATTTTTTGGGCTCTGAGTGAACGAACCAAGGGTAAAGGGGAAGAGGGGGTTTTTGGGGAAATTTTTCCTTGGGGAGTAAAGTCAGGGGTTAGTGAGAGACAAGAGCAGGGAGAAATTAGCACTACCCGAATCAATTTGGGGGATTGTTTGAGTGTAAGAAATAAATTAGTTTGATAGGTAAAACTGAAATTTTATGGAGAAGAAGGAATATTGGGGCATATGCCCCGGGGCATGAAGAAAGATCTTTAGGGGCAAGGTTTTGGGAGCAGTAAAATAAATGTGTTAGGGGTTTTTTGGGATGAAACAAGCCCGGGTTTTTAAGTGAGGGGGATTTGAACAAGGGGAGTAATGGGCATTTTGAGGAATAATTGAAACATGAGGGGTCAATTTGTAAATGGAATGGTGAAGACTTGTAGATTTAAGGCTGAAAAAGGACGGTGTTTTGGGAAAAATACCTGTTTAAAAAGCGAGATGTTTGTAAGTAGGAGAGAGGCCAGAGAGCGTTTTGGTTACGGGGTTATTGATAGACGTACGAAGGAGATTTTTGGGATGTTAATGCTGAGAGTCAACTGGGGATGTCGAAAATATCTTGGAGGCGAAGGTAAAGATTTGTGGGGTTTTCAAAAAAGAAAGAGAATTTGGGGGGAAAGAGAATGGTGAGAGAAATGGTTTGGGGGAGGAGACTTTGGGGGGAAGAAACCAGAGAGACAGAAACAGAAGGTAAAAATGTAGAACAAAGGAGGTAAGGGGAGTGGTGGAGGAATGGGATTATTTAGGGAAGCTGTGAGGCTTGGCAAAAAAAACTTGGGGCATAGAACGGGGGGGTTGTTTGATTAGAAAAGGTAGTGAGGGTGGGATAAAAAAATAAAAAAATTGAAAAGGAGGAGAAATGGCAAAATTGCAGGAAAAATTCCCCCAGTGAGGGTGAAAACCCCCCCGGGGTAAAAAGAGAAATGAATGTAAAGAGGCAAATGAGAGTTGGGGAAGGGGTAAAAAATAAATTTCAGGGAGAAAAAAAGATGTTGGAGGAAAAAAAATACCGCGAAAAGAAAAGAGCAAGGGGAACTCATGAGGGCAAAGGGGGAGAATAACAGTATTTGTGATGAGAAAGGGAAAAGGAGTTTTAAAGGGTTTATTAAAGTTAAATTTGAGATGAGTTTAAAAAATGTTTTGGTCAAGGGGGCAAAGTGAGGGGGAAAGGGAAAAAATATTTGGTAAATAGAGAAGAGGTAAAAAAAGCTTTGCGGAATAAAGCCGGAAAGGCAGTAGGTTTGGAAGTTTTGCAGGGGATAAAAAAAAAAGGGGGGGACTGAAATGTTTACTTGTTGGTGGGGTATTTAAGAAAAATGTATATCAGGGTTTGATGGGCCTGAGGATTGACGAATGTTTGGCATAGTGCCATTTTAACAAAGGCAAAGGGGAAAGAGTGAGGCCCCTATTCAGAGGTAAAAGTTGTTGAGTATTCCCGGTAAATTAATGGGGGGATTATTGAGAGGGGGAAGGGTGTACAAAGCACAGAAAGGGGAAGACAGTGGGGTTTTTGAAGGATAAGGATTTGTTGATCAGGTGTTTGCCTTGAAATAAAATGAGAAATACTTAAACAAAAAGATTTGTTTTAGTATTTTTGGATCGGAGAAGCATATGATTGAGTTGAAAGAGATGTTCTGTGGAAGGTACAAAAAATAATGGGGTTGAGGCAGTGTTAATGCAAGAAAAGTTTTTATCGAGGAAGTAAGGGATTTAAATTTTAGGAAAGAGAAAGTGATTTGGGTTTTCAGTGAATGTAGTTTTGCGGGAGGGGTGTGTGATGTCTCCCAAAGGTTTTTAATTTTTGTGTAACATTTATGGATCTAAGAAGGCATAAAAAAAAGAGTTGATAGAGATGCTCTGTGAAAAGGGAGTAAGAATAAAGAAGGGTTTTTTTGGCCAAATATGCCTCAGTGATGTCTGTTTGCGGGAGGGTTTCGTGATGTTTCCATGATGTTTAATTTCTTTATGGATGGGGGTTTTTTGGAGGTGAAATGGAAGAGTTTTTAAGAGGGGCAAGTAAAGCAGTCGGTTGGAACGAGAAGTTTTTGGGAATGGGTTAATTTTTGCTCCTGTGATACAGCGCTGGGGGCGATTCCGGTGAGAAAGTGCAGAAGCGGGACTCACTTTGGTAAAGTATTTTAAAGACGAAGTGAGAGTAAATGAATAAGAAACAAGGTTAATAAGTCCCGAAGGGTTGAGGGCAAGTCATTAGGAGGAAGTTTTAAAAGAGAAAAACTGAGAAGTAAGTGTTTTAGATATCTGGGGTGGATTGGCACGGATGAACCATGGAAGCGGAAGTGAATCATAGGGTGGGGGAGTGGGGGAAAGGTTTCCCGGGGGCGTTTAAAATGTATTTGGGAAACGAGAACGTTATCTCGGAAAACAAAAAAGGGTAAGTTGAAGGAATTTGTGGTTCAACAATGTTTTAGTAGCGAGTCGTGGGCTATAGTAGTTTTTTGAGGAGGGGGGATGGAGGTGCATGAAATGAGAAGTTAAGGACAAAAAAAAGGGGTTTAGTGGGTTTTATCGAGTAAAAATGAAAGTTGTAAGAGAGATGTGTGGTAAAGAAAAGAAGTGTGTTTTGGGGAAAGGGGAGAAGAGGGGGTTTTTTAAAAAGGTTTGGGCACATTACGAAAGAGTAGGAAAGATTTACAAAAGGAAATATGTTCAGAGGTGGGGGAACAACGAGAAGTTTAAAAAACAAATTAGAGGGGAAAGATGAGGAAAAAGTTTTTGAAGATCGGGCCGAATACAGGAGGATAAAAGCGTGGGAAGAATGAGTGAATTTGGGAAAGATGTGGATACCCAGTGACATGCTGTCACTGGATTGGACCTGGCAAAATAAAGCTCGGGGGAAACATGGAAAGTTTTTTGTGGGCCTCGAATTTGGAGGTAACTGTGCATTCTTTTCATTATACAGAGGGGAATAAAAAAATGGGGTTTTGAACGAATTTTACTTTTGTTTTTTTTTTTCCTTTTGCGAAAAAACCGCGCGCAAATACGAGGGGGGAAAGGGGTTTTATCATTTCAGTGGGGCTGGGGGCGACGGAATGAATCGGGGCAACCTATGAATTTTTAACATGTGTATATATGTATATGTCTCTGTGTGTATATAAATTTATACTTTTGAAAATTAAAAAGGAAAGTAATTGCGTGTAGGACGTGAAATACAAATACCTGTTTCTGTTTCTAGTCGCTAACACGTGAGACGTGACAAAGAATAAAAAATAAAAAAAAGATGAATATAAATATGTTTTTTTTTATTTATTTATGTATTTTCCTTTGTCGCGGGTCTCCTATGTTAGCGAGGATGGCAAGGAAACAAAACAAAAAAAAAAGGGCCCAACCCACCCAAAATAAACATGTAAATACATACACTCCACACCCAATATACATACCTAACATCCATGAAAAACATAATATACACATATACATATAAAAACACATGTACAAAAAAATTTCCCCCCCATACTGTCTGCCTTTACTTATTCCCATTGCAAACCCCCCCAAAAACATGGAATAACAACCCCCCCCCCCCCCTCTGTGCGCGAGGTAGCGCTAGGAAAAGACAAAAAAGGGCCCCCATTCTTTCCCAACACTCAGTTCTAGTTTGTCTTTTAATAATCCCAAAACCACAGCTCCCCTTCCCACACCCAAAGCCCACAGAACTTTCCATGGTTTACCCAGACGCTTCCATGCCCTGGTCAATCCATTGGCAGCACGTCGACCCGGTAACCCTCGTTCTTCACCTTTCCTTTTACGCCTTTCACCCTCCCATGTAAAGGCCCCGTCACTCAAAATCTTTCACTCCATCTTCCATCTCCAATTTTTTCTCCCACTTCTCTCGTCTCCCCACCTCCGACAAATATACCTCTTGTCAATCTTTCCTCACTCATTCTCTCCAGTACCAAACCAATTCAAAACAACCCTCTTCTGCTCTCTCGCAAAAAGCCCGAGACGCGACAAAGCAAAAAAAGTAAAAAAAAGTAATATATATAATATATATATATAAATATATAAAATAAAATATTATAATTTTCTTTCTTTCAAACTAATCGCCCATTTCCCGCATTAAACGAGGGACGTTAAGAACAAGGACTGGGCCTTGAGGGGAAAACCCTCACCTGGCACAAAATTTTCTGTCTTCTTTTTTGGGAAAATTTAAAAAAAAAAAAAAAAAAAAAAAAAAAAAACCCAGAGGGAGGGTTTCCCACCCCCCGCTCCCTCCCCCTTTTAGTCGCCTTCTACGACACGCAGGGAATAAAAGGGAAGTATTCCTTAATCCCCTATCCCCAGGGATAATATATATAATATTTTATATATAAAAATATAAAAAATAATTATAAATATATAAAAATATAAATAAAATAAATATTTTCCCCGGGGGTAGGGGGGAAAGAATACTTCCCGTATTCCCCGCGTTTTGAAAAAGGCGACTAAAAGGAAGGGACGGGGGGGTGGAAACCTCCCTTCTCAGTTTTTTTTTATTTTCCAAAAGAAGGGGCCAAATTTAGATGTAGTCCAGTCCTCTGTTCTTAACGCTACCTTGCTAACGCGGGAAATGGCGAATAGTATAAAAAATATATATAATTTAAATATATATAAAAAAAATTTTTAAATAATATATATAATAATTATATATATAAATAAATATATAATATGCTTTTACAGCAGTGCCGGGCGGGGAAGACATCTTGGAAAGGACACTTCCCTCCTTCATACGTCAGAGGGGGCACTCCAGCCGAAGATAGAGAAACAGCCTGGTAAAGCTGCCTGCAGACGGAGTCAAGACACGGGAAATGGCTACCCCAGGGCAACACGTGACTGGTCTACCCCCAGGATCCCACCTCACACAAGCCTCGCTAAGTGACGGCTCCACCCCTTTACTTGCGGAACCCTCAAAACGCATGACCGTCCTCACCACCACAACCCAAACAAAAAAAAAAAGATGTGTGGGGATGTAACCAAGATGTAAGACCCTTACTGGAAAAAAAATCACTCTTTAAAATAGAACCTTCAGACACAATTGAAAATGTGAAGGAAAATAGAGAAATTGAAAAAAATGTAGCTTAGGGACATTGAAGCTTTATTGAAACAGTGGTTAAATTGATGAGAACTGCTATTGACGTTGTGTAAAATAAATTATACATTTCTCTTTTTCCATAGCCAGAGGTTGAACCATTATGTGACATTCATTTTCATTCATTTTCCAGCTAGAAGTTTCAGTTTTCTAAATTTTTCTGTACTATTTTTCATATGCTAGATATATGTTATATATTGTGGTATGTGTATATGTACGTAATGTATGTGTATGTATATGATATATATATAGGATATAATAATAATAATATATATATATATATATGTGAAGATTTGTATGGTTTTCAGAAAAGAAAGTGAAGTTGGGTGAAGAGTGGTGAGAGTAAGTGAAGCTTGGGAAGGAGACTGTGTGAGGAAGTACCTGCGAGGAGAGACAGAGTAAGAATCAAAGTGAGAACATGGATGAAGGGGAGAGGGGAGGAATGGGATGTATTTAGGGAATCAGTGATGGATTGCGCAAAAGATGCTTGTGGCATGAGAAAAGTGGAGGTGGGTTGATTAGAAAGGGTAGTGAGGTGTGGGTATGAAGAATAAGAGTATTAGGTGAAAGAGAAGAGAGAGGCATTTGGACGATTTTTGCCAGGGAAAAAATGAAATTGGAGTGGGAGACGTTCTCAAAGAAAGAGACAGGAGGTCAAGAGAAAGGTGCGAAGAGGTGAAAAAAAGGGCAAATGAGAGTTGGGGTGAGAGAGTATATTAAATTTTAGGGAGAATCAAAAATTTTCTGGAAGGAGGTAAAATAAAGGGCGTAAGTACAAGGGAGCAAATGGGAACTTCAGTGAAGGGGCAAATGGGGAGTGATAACAAGTAGTGGTATGTGAGAAGAGGAGTAGTATTTAGAAAAGTTTGTTGAATGTGATTGAAGAAAGAGAGGCAGATATAGGGGTTTTGGTCGAGGTAGTGAGCAAAAGAGAGAGGGATATAAGGAAAATGATTTGTAAACATAGAAGAAGGTAGCAAAAGATTTGCGGAAGATGAAAGCGGCAAGGCAGCAGGTTTTTGGATGTATTGCAGTGGAATCTATTAAAAAAGGGGGTGACTGTCCCTGTTGAACTGTTGGTAAGGTATTTAAATGTATGTATGACCAGGTGAAGGTGCCTGAGGATGGCGAATGCGTGTATATGCCCCCCCAAATTTGTTACAAAGGCAAAGAGGATAAGAGGTGAGTGCTCAAATTACAGAGAATAAGTTTGTTGAGTATTCCTGCCTGGCAAATTATAAGGGAGGGTATTGATTGAGAGGGTGAAGGCATGTACTGAGCCATCAGATTGGGGAAGAGCATGTGGTTTCAGAAGTGGTAGAGGATGTGTGAACAGGTGTTTGCTTTGAAGATTGAATGTGGAAATTACTTAGAAAAGCAAAGGAGTTGTATGTATGCATTTAATGGATCCTGGAGAAGGCATATTAAGAGTTATAGAGCATGCCTCTGTGGAAGGTATTAAGAATATATGGTGTGGGAGGCAATTGTTAGAAGCAGTGGGAAAAGTTTTTATCGAGGATGTAAGGCATGTGTACGATGTAGGAAAGAGAGAAAAGTGATTGGAATCTCATTGAATGAAGGTTTGCGGCAGGGGTGTGTGAAATGTCTCCATGGATGTTTAATTTGTTTATGGATGGGGTTGTTAGGGAGTGAATGCAAGATTTATAGGAAAGAGGGGCAAGTATAAGTCCGTTGTGGAATGAGAGAGCTTGGGAAGTGAGTCAGTTGTTGTTCGCTGATGATACAGCGCTGTGGCTGATTCATGAGAGAAACTGCAGAGCTAGTGACTGAGTTTTGGTAAAGTGTGAGAAGAAGAAATATAAGAGTAAATGTGAAAGAAAGCAAGGTAATAAGGTACAGTACGGTGAGGGTCAAGATCAATTGGGAGTAAGTTTGAATGGAGAAAAACTGGAGGAAGTAAAGTGTTTTAGGATAAATGGGAGTGGATCTGCAGCGGATGGAACCATGGAAGCGGAAGTGAATTATAGGGTGGGGGAGAGGGCGAAAATTCTGGGAGCCTTGAAGAAAGTGTGGAAGTCGAGAACAAAATCTCGGAAAGCAAAATTTGGGTATATTTGAAGAATAGTGGTTCTAACAATCTGTTTTATGGGTTGCGAGGTCGTGGGCTATATGGATAGAGTTGTGCGCATAGGGTGGATGAGGCAGGAAAATGAATGTTTGAGGACAATGTGTGGTTGAGGTGGGTTTGAACGAGTAAGTCATGTAAGGGTAAGAGAGATGTTGTGGAAATAAAAAGAAGCGGGGTGAGGATGAGCAGAAGAGTTGTCTTGAAGATAGGTTTGGGCCACCTGGAGAGAATGAGTGAGGTAAAGATTGACCAAGAAGATATATGTTGTCGGAGGTGGAGGGAACGAGGAGAAGTGGGGAGAAACCAAATTGGAGGTGGAAAGATTATGGAGTGGAAAAAGAATTTAGTGTGAAAGTGATCGTGGCCTCACATGTCTAGTAGGGGTGAAAAGGAGGGCAAGGAATAGAGGTGAATTGGATCGATTGTGGTATAAATAAAACCATACACGCGCCGCGGGGTTGGCGGGCGTGGGGCGATGCTGTCAGTGGTTTGAATCAAGGGAGGAGGGCATGTGAAAATCGACATTCTACCCACCTGTCTCTGGGGTCAAAACCATGGAAAAGTTGTGTGGGGCTTGGGTGAGAAAGGTAGCTGTGGTTTTCCGGGCATTGTTGAATTACCGCTAGAAGACAGAGTGTGAACGAATGGGCTTTTGTTGTAATGCTTTTCCCCTAGCGCTACCAGTCGCCACCATGAGGGGGAGGGAGATGGTAGTTCCATGTTGGTGGCGGGTGACGATGGGAATTGATAAAGGCAGACAAGTGAGAATGGTACATGGTATAATAAAAGTATGTGTCTGTTTGTGTTAAAATAATATATACATGCGATGGTATAGGTATGTATATATGCGTGTGAGGACGTTTATGTATATACCTGTTATATGGGGGTGGGTTGAGGCCATTTCTTTCGTCTGTTCCCTTGTGCTAACCACCTCGCAAGACCGGGAGACAGCGACAAAGCAAAAAAAGAAAAAAAAGAAAAAAAAATATATATAATATATAAATATATATATACATATATATATATATATATGTATATATATATATATATATATAAATATATATATAAATTTTTAAATATAAATATATATATATTAATATAAATATATTATATATAATATATATCCACGCATTCCTCACGTGTCGTAGAAGCGACTAAAGGAAACGGGACGGCCAGAACCCTCCCCTCCATGTTTTTTAAACTTTCTAAAAGGGAAACAGAAGGAGTCACGCGAGGGGGTGCTTACCTCCCAAAGGGCTCAGATTGGGGTGTCTAAATATGTGTGGATGTAACCAAAAATGAGAAAAATGAGACATAGTAGTATGTTTAAAGGAAAGGAACATGGATGTTTTGGTTTCTGAGTGAAACAACTCAAGGTAAAAGGGAAGATGGTTTGGAATGTTTTGGGGGAGTAAAGTCAGGGGTTAGTGAGAGGAAAAGGGCCAAGGGAAGGAGTAGCAACTACTCCTGAATCAAGAGTTGTGGGATTATGTGATGGGAGTGTAAGAAAGTAATTCAAGTTTGATAGGGTAAAACTAAAAGTTGATGGAGAGAGATGTGAAGTGCATATGCACCTTTGGGCAATGAGAAGAAAGATCATGAGAGGCGTGTTTGAGCAGCTGAATGAGTGATTAGGGGTTTTGAATGCAAAAGACGGTTATAGTGATGGGTAAATTTAAATTTCAAGGAGAGTAATGTGGCAGTTGGGGGAATAATTGAAATACAGGGAGTGTTCATGTTGTAAATGGAAATGGTGAATAGCTTGTAAAATTAGTCTGAAAAGGACTGAGATTTGGGAATACCTGTTTAAAAAGCGAGATGTAATGTAAGTAGGCGAGATGGCCAGAGGCGTTATTGGATTACGTGTTATGATAGACGTACGAAAGGGAGACTTTGATGTTAATGTGCTGAAGAGGTGCAACTGGAGGGATGTCTGATCATTATCTTGTGGAGGCGAAGGATAGAAGATTGTGGGGGTTTTCAGAAAAGAAGAGAGATGTTGGGGTGAAGAGGATGGTGAGAGTAAGTGAGCTTGGGAAGGAGACTTGTGTGGGGAAGTACCAGAGAGACTGAGTACGAATGGTAAAAATGTGAGACACAGGAGGTAAGGAGGTGTGGAGGAATGGGAATGTATTTAGGAAGCTGTGAATGGCTTGCGCAAAGATGCTTGTGGCATGGAAAGCGTGGGAGGTGGGTTGATTAGAAAAGGGAGTGAGTGTAGGATGAAGAAGTAAGATAATTAGTGAAAGAGAAGAAGAAGGCATTTGGACGATTTTGCAGGAAAAAAATGCAAATGAGTTGGAGAGTATAAAAGAAAGACGCAGGAGGTCAAGAGAAAGGCAAGAGTGAAAAGAGGGCAAATGAGAGTGGGGTGAGAGTAACATTAATTTCAGGAGAATAAAAAGATGTTTTGGAAGGAGGTAAATAAAGCGCGTAAGACAAGGAGCAAATGGAACTTCAGTGAAGGGTGCTAAATGGGGAGGTGATAACAGGTAGTGGTGATGTGAGAAGGAGATGGAGTGATGTTTTTTGAAGGTTTGTTGAAATGTGTTGATGATAGAGTGGCAGATTAGGGTGTTTTGGTCAAGGTGGTGTGCAAAGTGAGAGGGTTAGGAAAATGATTTGGTAATAGAGAAGAGTAGTAAAACGCTTTGCGGAAGATGAAAGCCGGCAAGGCATAGGTTTGGAAAGTATTGCAGTGAATTATTAAAAAAGGGTGACGTATTGTTTGACGGTTGGTGGAGGTTATTTAATGTATGTATGATTCATGGAGGTGCCTGAGGATTGACGGGAATGCTGCATAGTGCCATTGACAAGGCAAAGGGATAAGAGTGAGTGCTCAAATTACCAGAGAGATAAGTTTGTTGAGTATTCCTGGTAAATTATATGGGAGGGTATTGATTGAAGGGTGAAGGCATGTACAGAGTCATCAGATTGGGGAAGAGCAGTGTGGTTTCAGAAGTGATAGAGGATGTGTGGATCAGGTGTTTGCTATTGAAGAATGTATGTGAGAAATACTTAGAACAAATGGATTGTATATAGTATTTATGGATCTGGAGAAGATATACGATTGATTGATAGAGATGTTCTGTGGAAGGTAACGAAGAATATATGGTGTGGGAGGCAAGTAGTTAGATGCAGTGAAAAGTTTTTATCGAGGAAGTAAGGCATATGTACGTTAGGAAGAGAGGAAAGTGATTGGTTCTCAGGAATGTAGTTTGCGGCAGGGGTGTGTGATGTCTCAATGGTTGTTTAATTGTGTGTAACATTTAGGATCTAGAGAAGGCATAAGATAGAGTTGATAGAGATGCTCTGTGGAAGGTAGTAAGAATATATGATGTTAGGAGGCAAGTGATTGCTTCTCAGTGAATGTCTGTTTGCGGTAGGGGTTCGTGATGTTTCCATGATTGATATAATTTCTTTATGGATGGGGTTCTTTGGGAGGTGAATGGAAGAGTTGGAAGAGGGCAAGTATGCAGTCGTTGTGAACGAGAGAGTTTCGCAAGTGGGTAATTGTTCTCGCTGATGAACAGCGCTGGTGGCTGTTCGGTGGAAAGTGCAGAAGCTGGTGACTCACTTTGGTAAAGTATTCAAGACGAAAGCTGAGAGTAAATATGAATAAGAGCAAGGTTATAAGTACAGTAGGATTGAGGACAAGTCAATTGGGAGGTAAGTTGAAAAGAGAAAAACTGGAGAAGTGAAGTGTTTTAGATATCTGGGATCGGATTTGGCAGCGGATGGGAACCATGGAAGCGGAAGTGAATCATAGGGTGGGGGAGTGGGCGAAAGTTCTGGGAGCGTTGAAAAATGTATGGAAGTCGAGAACGTTATCTCGGAAAGCAAAAATGTATGTTTGAAGGAATAGTGTTCCAACATGTTATATGTTTGCGAGTCTGGGCTATAGATAGAGTTGTGAGGAGGAGGATGGAGGTGCATGAAATGGAATGTTGAGACAATAAGTGGTGTGAGGATGTTATTGATCGAGTAAGTAAATGAAGTGTAAGAGAATGTTGTGTAATGAAAAGAGTGTGGATGAGAGGCAGAAAGGGTGTTTTGAAATGGTTTGGTCACATGACGAAATGATAGGAAAGATTGACAAAAAGGATATATGTGTTCAGAGGTGGAGGGAACAACGAGAAGTAAAAGACATAAATTAAGGTGGAAAGATGGAGTGAAAAAAAGTTTTTTGAATGATCGGGCCTGAATATGCAGGAGATAAAAGCGTGCAAGGAATTGAGTGAATTGGAACGATGTGGTTATACCGAGGTGACATGCTGTCACTGGATTGGACCTGGTCATAATAAAGCGTCTGGGTAAACCATGGAAAGTTCTGTGGGGCCTCGATTTGGAATGATAAACTGTGCATTCGTTGCATTATACATGAGAGATAAAGAATGAGGGTGAACGAATGATGACTTTTGTGTTCTTTTCCTTCGGCTACCGCGCGCACCATACGAGGGTGGAAAGGGTTTTCATTTCATGTGTGGCTGGTGGCGAGGGGAATGAATCAGGGCTAGACACTATGAAATATGAACATGTGTATATAGGGTATATGTCTCTGTGTGATTATAGATGTATACGTTGATATGTATAGGTAGGTATATGTGCGTGTATGGACGTGTATACAAATACCTGTTTCTTGCTACCCTCGCTAACCGTGAACAGTGACAAAGAATAGAAAATAAAAAATAAGATGAATATATAATATATGTTTTATTTATTTTATTTATGTATTTCCTTGTCGCTGTCCCTATGTTAGCGAGGTATGGCAAGGAAACAGACGAAACAATGGCCCAACCCACCCACATAAACATGTATATACATACACGTCCACACAAAAACGCAAAAAAAATACAAACCTATACACTCAATGTAACACATAGTATATACACATATACATATAATACACATGTACATAATCATACTGTCTGCCTTTACTTATTCCCATTGCTACCCGCCACACATGGAATAACAACCCCTCCCCCCCTCAAAGTTTCGCGAGGTAGCGCTAGGAAAAGACAACAAAGGCCCCATTCGTTTCACACTCAGTCTCAGCTGTCATGTAATAATGCACCGAAACCACAGCTCCCTTCCCACATCCAGGGCCCCCCAGAACTTTCCATGGTTACCCCAGACGCTTCACATGCCCTGTTCAATCCATTGGCAGCACGTCGACCCTGGTATAGCACATCGTTCCAATTCACTATTCCTTGTACGCCTTTCACCCTCCGCATGTTCAGGCCCCGATCACTCAAAATCTTTTTCACTCCATCTTTCCATCTCCAATTTGGTCTCCCACTTCCCTCGTTCCCCTCCACCTCCGACACATATATCCTCTTGGGCAATCTTTCCTCACTCATTCTCTCCATGTGACCAAACCATTTCAAAACACCCTCTTCTGCTCTCTCGCAAACGCGGGAGACAGCGACAAAGCAAAATAAATAAAAAAAAGTAATATAAATATATAATTATATATAAAATAAAAATAATAATATATATATATATAATATATATTATAATATATAATAATATTATATATATTTAAAATATATATTCCCTGGGGATAGGGGAGAAAGAATACTTCCCACGTATTCCCTGCGTGTCGTAGAAGGCGACTAAAAGGGAAGGGAGCGGGGGGCTGGAAATCCTCCCTTCTCAGTTTTTTTTTTATTTTCCAAAAGAAGGGGGCCAAGTGAGGATGTAGGTCCAGTCCTCTGTTCTTAACGCTACCTTGCTAACGCGGGAAATGGCGAATAGTATAAAATATATATGTGGGAAAGGACACCTTCCCCTCCCTCATACGTCAGGAGGGGACACTACCAAATCCGAAGATAGAGATCAGCTCTGGTATGCTGCGCTGCAACGTGAGTCTAGACACGGTGACTGGTCTACCCCCCAGGTCAAGACACGTGACTGGTCTACCCCAGGATTGCCCACCTCACACAAGCCTCGCTAAAGTGACGGCTCCACCACTTCACTTGCTGGAAACCCTCATCGCATGACCGTCACTCACCACCACAACCCAGCAAAAAAAAATGGATGTGTGTGGATGTAACCAAGATGTGAAGACCCTTACTGGAAAAACAATCACTCTTGAAGTAGAACCTTCAGACACAATTGAAAATGTGAAGGAAAATAGTGAAATTGGAAAAAAATGTAGCTTAGACATTGAAGCTTATTGATACAGTGGTTAAATTGATGAGAACTGCTATTGACGTTTGTGTAAATAAATTATACATTTCCTTTTTCCATAGCCAGAGGTTGAACCATTATGTGACATTCATTTTTTTCATTCATTTCAAGCTAGAAGTTTCAGTTTTCTAAATTGTTTCTTACATTTTTCATATGTATATATATGTATGTGTGTGTGTGTGTATATGTGCGTATGTATGTGTATGTGTGTGTATGTGTATATGTATATATATATGTATATTATCCCTGGGGATAGGGGTGAAAGAATACTTCCCACGTATTCCTCGCGTGTCGTAGAAAGCGACTAGAGGGGACGGGAGCGGGGGGCCAGAAATCCTCCCCTCCTTGTATTAACTTTCTAAAATGGGAAACAGAAGAAGGAGTCACGCGGGGAGTGCTCATCCTCCTCGAAGGCTCAGAGTGGGGTGCCTAAATGTGTGTGGATGTAACCAAGATGTGAAAAAAGGAGAGATAGGTAGTATGTTTGAGGAAAGGAACCTGGATGTTTTGGCTCTGAGTGAAACGAAGCTCAAGGGTAAAGGGGAAGAGTGGTTTGGGAATGTCTGGGGAGTAAAGTCAGGGGTTAGTGAGAGGACAAGAGCAAGGGAAGGAGTAGCAATACTCCTGAAACAGGAGTTGTGGGAGTATGTGATAGAGTGTAAGAAAGTAAATTCTCGATTAATATGGGTAAAACTGAAAGTTGATGGAGAGAGGTGGGTGATTATTGGTGCATATGCACCTGGGCATGAGAAGAAAGATCAAGAGAGGCAAGTGTTTTGGGAGCAGCTGAATGAGTGTGTTAGTGGTTTTGATGCACGAGACCGGGTTATAGTGATGGGTGATTTGAATGCAAAGGTGAGTAATGTGGCAGTTGAGGGAATAATTGGTATACATGGGGTGTTCAGTGTTGTAAATGGAAATGGTGAAGAGCTTGTAGATTTATGTGCTGAAAAAGGACTGATGATTGGGAATACCTGGTTTAAAAAGCGAGATATACATAAGTATACTTATGTAAGTAGGAGAGATGGCCAGAGAGCGTTATTGGATTACGTGTTAATTGACAGGCGTGCGAAAGAGAGACTTTTGGATGTTAATGTGCTGAGAGGTGCAACTGGAGGGATGTCTGATCATTATCTTGTGGAGGCTAAGGTGAAGATTTGTATGGGTTTTCAGAAAAGAAGAGTGAATGTTGGGGTGAAGAGGGTGGTGAGAGTAAGTGAGCTTGAGAAGGAGACCTGTGTGAGGAAGTACCAGGAGAGACTGAGTACAGAATGGAAAAAGGTGAGAACAATGGAAGTAAGGGGAGTGGGGGAGGAATGGGATGTATTTAGGGAATCAGTGATGGATTGCGCAAAAGATGCTTGTGGCATGAGAAGAGTGGGAGGTGGGTTGATTAGAAAGGGTAGTGAGTGGTGGGATGAAGAAGTAAGAGTATTAGTGAAAGAGAAGAGAGAGGCATTTGGACGATTTTTGCAGGGAAAAAATGCAATTGAGTGGGAGATGTATAAAAGAAAGAGACAGGAGGTCAAGAGAAAGGTGCAAGAGGTGAAAAAAAGGGCAAATGAGAGTTGGGGTGAGAGAGTATCATTAAATTTTAGGGAGAATAAAAAGATGTTCTGGAAGGAGGTAAATAAAGTGCGTAAGACAAGGGAGCAAATGGGAACTTCAGTGAAGGGCGCAAATGGGGAGGTGATAACAAGTAGTGGTGATGTGAGAAGGAGATGGAGTGAGTATTTTGAAGGTTTGTTGAATGTGTTTGATGATAGAGTGGCAGATATAGGGTGTTTTGGTCGAGGTGGTGTGCAAAGTGAGAGGGTTAGGGAAAATGATTTGGTAAACAGAGAAGAGGTAGTGAAAGCTTTGCGGAAGATGAAAGCCGGCAAGGCAGCAGGTTTGGATGGTATTGCAGTGGAATTTATTAAAAAAGGGGGTGACTGTATTGTTGACTGGTTGGTAAGGTTATTTAATGTATGTATGACTCATGGTGAGGTGCCTGAGGATTGGCGGAATGCGTGCATAGTGCCATTGTACAAAGGCAAAGGGGATAAGAGTGAGTGCTCAAATTACAGAGGTATAAGTTTGTTGAGTATTCCTGGTAAATTATATGGGAGGGTATTGATTGAGAGGGTGAAGGCATGTACAGAGCATCAGATTGGGGAAGAGCAGTGTGGTTTCAGAAGTGGTAGAGGATGTGTGGATCAGGTGTTTGCTTTGAAGAATGTATGTGAGAAATACTTAGAAAAGCAAATGGATTTGTATGTAGCATTTATGGATCTGGAGAAGGCATATGATAGAGTTGATAGAGATGCTCTGTGGAAGGTATTAAGAATATATGGTGTGGGAGGCAAGTTGTTAGAAGCAGTGAAAAGTTTTTATCGAGGATGTAAGGCATGTGTACGTGTAGGAAGAGAGGAAAGTGATTGGTTCTCAGTGAATGTAGGTTTGCGGCAGGGGTGTGTGATGTCTCCATGGTTGTTTAATTTGTTTATGGATGGGGTTGTTAGGGAGGTAAATGCAAGAGTTTTGGAAAGAGGGGCAAGTATGAAGTCTGTTGGGGATGAGAGAGCTTGGGAAGTGAGTCAGTTGTTGTTCGCTGATGATACAGCGCTGGTGGCTGATTCATGTGAGAAACTGCAGAAGCTGGTGACTGAGTTTGGTAAAGTGTGTGGAAGAAGAAAGTTAAGAGTAAATGTGAATAAGAGCAAGGTTATTAGGTACAGTAGGGTTGAGGGTCAAGTCAATTGGGAGGTGAGTTTGAATGGAGAAAAACTGGAGGAAGTGAAGTGTTTTAGATATCTGGGAGTGGATCTGGCAGCGGATGGAACCATGGAAGCGGAAGTGGATCATAGGGTGGGGGAGGGGGCGAAAATTCTGGGGGCCTTGAAGAATGTGTGGAAGTCGAGAACATTATCTCGGAAAGCAAAAATGGGTATGTTTGAAGGAATAGTGGTTCCAACAATGTTGTATGGTTGCGAGGCGTGGGCTATGGATAGAGTTGTGCGCAGGAGGATGGATGTGCTGGAAATGAGATGTTTGAGGACAATGTGTGGTGTGAGGTGGTTTGATCGAGTGAGTAACGTAAGGGTAAGAGAGATGTGTGGAAATAAAAAGAGCGTGGTTGAGAGAGCAGAAGAGGGTGTTTTGAAGTGGTTTGGGCACATGGAGAGAATGAGTGAGGAAAGATTGACCAAGAGGATATATGTGTCGGAGGTGGAGGGAACGAGGAGAAGAGGGAGACCAAATTGGAGGTGGAAAGATGGAGTGAAAAAGATTTTGTGTGATCGGGGCCTGAACATGCAGGAGGGTGAAAGGAGGGCAAGGAATAGAGTGAATTGGAGCGATGTGGTATACCGGGGTTGACGTGCTGTCAGTGGATTGAATCAAGGCATGTGAAGCGTCTGGGGTAAACCATGGAAAGCTGTGTAGGTATGTATATTTGCGTGTGTGGACGTATGTATATACATGTGTATGGGGGGGGGTTGGGCCATTTCTTTCGTCTGTTTCCTTGCGCTACCTCGCAAACGCGGGAGACAGCGACAAAGTATAAAAAAAAAAAAAAAAAAAATATATATATATATATATATATATATATATATATATATATATATATATATATATATATATATATATATATATATATACGTAGGAGTAAAGACATAGTACATATATGCAAGCTAAAGAGACAGGACAACACGAGTGCAAAAGTTTTTGGGTAAATCATACAGTATTCGGGTTCGTGTTCGAGTTTTGGTTAGGGCAACCAACTCACACTTGACCCAGCTGTTGATCCTACCATAAGGAGCTAGTCAAGGAAAAGGTACATCAGTTATGTGTATGTGTATACATGGGGTCAAGTCATGGTATATATACAAGGATAGAAACGAGGGCAAGATGAGGGTGAGAATCTCTCTCCTTTATACACAATTAGTAACCACAGGCACATCCTTCCCCCCTCCTCCCCACCACACACACACACTCACACACACACACTCACACACACACACACACACACACACACACACACACACATTCACACACACACACATTCACGCACACATGCATGTTTCATTACATGGCTCTGTGTGCCCTTCAGAGAGCGTCGTCAAGTTTCTTTGGCTTCCGGAATCCGTCCTTGTCTTCCAGTTCTTCACTTGTGGTTTTTCTTAGGGTACGTAGAACACAGACTGGAAAGCCAACCTTGTGTTTTCTGATCCTCACCGCTTATATCCTGAGGAACGCACCTGCTCAATCTCAGTACGTTGATGTCGTTTTGACAGCAGCTCTTCCAGAACATCCTAAACTGCTTCCAGAATCGAACCATTACTAACAAATTTACCGTGACCCACACACTAGTCTTGCCTCCACGTTCCACCTCCATCCGTCCAACTCGGCTCCCAGTTCCCTCCAAATTATCTAAACAGTCCACCAAGCTTTCCAGTGTCACTTTACATAGAAAACTAAACTGGAGGGAACTCTCCACTACCATCATCAAGTTTCCCAGATATCATCATCACATTCTTCGTCGACTCAGAAAAACATCGACACAACTTTCTTTCAGCCTCACCTATACTTCCCTGTCTGGCCGTCTGGTGTGTATGTTTTGTCAGTGTCGTGTTCATTAGGGGAAGTGAGGGGAGGAGTGGGGGATCTGTAAGCATCAGTTACTGAAGTGCGAAGCAGAGGTAAGTTTTTCATTCCTACTTCAGGGCTGGTGGTTGGTATTAGAGAGTGTGTTAGATGAGAAGGGTCTAGTGTAAGAAAAATTGTTTTAAACATATTGAGGTGAGGTAGTGCTGGAAGAGCTCTTTCACTCGTTATGTATGTGTTCAATGTCTGTGGTTGCCAGACAACCGGTGATTGTTCTGAGCGTTCTCTTTCGTTAGATTTGTGACTTTGTTGTACTTACTTTCGACAAGGTGATTGACCAGGCAGGTGAGGCGTAATTTGGGATGGAGCTGAAGAACTGTTTGTAAAGGATACTTTAGGATTCTTTGTCTTGTCCAAATCTAGCACAGGTAAGTGTTTTAAGGGCGTTTGCTTTGTTCATGGTCTTTGTGTTGATGTCTGTAGTGTGGGAAGCAACTGTCAGGTGCGTGTCGCATGTGATGCCCAGTGTGGGTAAAGGTTTGCTGAGTGAGATTGGTTGTCCATCAAGAGTCGATGTTTATATTACTAAAATAACCAGGTAAGTGTATGTGTTTGATTACTGTTTGTGTCTTACGGGGAGAGTTTTACGCTCGTGTTGTCCTCTCACTTAACCATATATATATATATATATACATATATAAATATCCCGGAAAGCAAAAATGGGTATGTTTGAAGGAATAGTAGTTCCAACAATGTTGTATGGTTGCGAGGCGTGGGCTATGGATAGAGTTGTGCACAGGAGGATGGATGTGCTGGAAATGAGATGTTTGAGGACAATGTGTGGTGTGAGGTGGTTTGATCGAGTAAGTAACGTAAGGGTAAGAGAGATGTGTGGAAATAAAAAGAGCGTGGTTGAGAGAGCAGAAGAGGGTGTTTTGAAATGGTTTGGGCACATGGAGAGAATGAGTGAGGAAAGATTGACCAAGAGGATATATGTGTCGGAGGTGGAGGGAACGAGGAGAAGAGGGAGACCAAATTGGAGGTGGAGAGATGGAGTGAAAAGGATTTTGTGTGATCGGGGCCTGAACATGCAGGAGGGTGAAAGGAGGGCAAGGAATAGAGTGAATTGGAGCGATGTGGTATACAGGGGTTGACGTGCTGTCAGTGGATTGAATCAAGGCATGTGAAGCGTCCGGGGTAAACCATGGAAAGCTGTGTAGGTATGTATATTTGCGTGTGTGGACGTGTGTATGTACATGTGTATGGGGGAGGGTTGGGCCATTTCTTTCGTCTGTTTCCTTGCGCTACCTCGCAGACGCGGGAGACAGCGACAAAGTATAAAAAAAAAAAAAAAATATATATATATATATATATATATATATATATATATATATACATATATATATATATATATATATATATATATATATATATATATATATATATATATAGCCAGAGGTTGAACCATTATGTGACATTCATTTTTCATTTCATTTCAAGCTAGAAGTTTCAGTTTTCTAAATTGTTTCTTACATTTTTCATATGTATATATATGTATATATGTGTGTATGTGTGTATATGTACGTATGTATGTGTATGTATATGATATATATATATATATAATATAATATATATATATATAATATATGTGAAGATTTGTATGGGTTTTCAGAAAAGAAGAGTGAATGTTGGGGTGAAGAGGGTGGTGAGAGTAAGTGAGCTTGGGAAGGAGACTTGTGTGAGGAAGTACCAGGAGAGACAGAGTACAGAATGGAAAAAGGTGAGAACAATGGATGTAAGGGGAGTGGGGGAGGAATGGGATGTATTTAGGGAATCAGTGATGGATTGCGCAAAAGATGCTTGTGGCATGAGAAGAGTGGGAGGTGGGTTGATTAGAAAGGGTAGTGAGTGGTGGGATGAAGAAGTAAGAGTATTAGTGAAAGAGAAGAGAGAGGCATTTGGACGATTTTTGCAGGGAAAAAATGAAATTGAGTGGGAGACGTATAAAAGAAAGAGACAGGAGGTCAAGAGAAAGGTGCAAGAGGTGAAAAAAAGGGCAAATGAGAGTTGGGGTGAGAGAGTATCATTAAATTTTAGGGAGAATAAAAAGATGTTCTGGAAGGAGGTAAATAAAGTGCGTAAGACAAGGGAGCAAATGGGAACTTCAGTGAAGGGGCAAATGGGGAGGTGATAACAAGTAGTGGTGATGTGAGAAGATGGAGTGAGTATTTTGAAGGTTTGTTGAATGTGTTTGATGATAGAGTGGCAGATATAGGGTGTTTTGGTCGAGGTAGTGTGCAAAGTGAGAGGGTTAAGGAAAATGATTTGGTAAACAGAGAAGAGGTAGCAAAAGATTTGCGGAAGATGAAAGCCGGCAAGGCAGCAGGTTTGGATGGTATTGCAGTGGAATCTATTAAAAAAGGGGGTGACTGTCCTGTTGACTGGTTGGTAAGGTTATTTAATGTATGTATGACTCATGGTGAGGTGCCTGAGGATTGGCGGAATGCGTGTATAGTGCCATTGTACAAAGGCAAAGAGGATAAGAGTGAGTGCTCAAATTACAGAGGTATAAGTTTGTTGAGTATTCCTGGCAAATTATAAGGGAGGGTATTGATTGAGAGGGTGAAGGCATGTACTGAGCATCAGATTGGGGAAGAGCAGTGTGGTTTCAGAAGTGGTAGAGGATGTGTGGATCAGGTGTTTGCTTTGAAGATTGTATGTGAGAAATACTTAGAAAAGCAAATGGATTTGTATGTAGCATTTATGGATCTGGAGAAGGCATATGATAGAGTTGATAGAGATGCTCTGTGGAAGGTATTAAGAATATATGGTGTGGGAGGCAAGTTGTTAGAAGCAGTGAAAAGTTTTTATCGAGGATGTAAGGCATGTGTACGTGTAGGAAGAGAGGAAAGTGATTGGTTCTCAGTGAATGTAGGTTTGCGGCAGGGGTGTGTGATGTCTCCATGGTTGTTTAATTTGTTTATGGATGGGGTTGTTAGGGAGGTGAATGCAAGAGTTTTGGAAAGAGGGGCAAGTATGAAGTCCTTTGTGGATGAGAGAGCTTGGGAAGTGAGTCAGTAGTTGTTCGCTGATGATACAGCGCTGGTGGCTGATTCATGTGAGAAACTGCAGAAGCTAGGTGACTGAGTTTGGTAAAGTGTGTGAAAGAAGAAAGTTAAGAGTAAATGTGAATAAGAGCAAGGTTATTAGGTACAGTACGGGTTGAGGGTCAAGTCAATTGGGAGGTAAGTTTGAATGGAGAAAAACTGGAGGAAGTAAAGTGTTTTAGATATCTGGGAGTGGATCTGGCAGCGGATGGAACCATGGAAGCGGAAGTGAATCATAGGGTGGGGGAGGGGGCGAAAATTCTGGGAGCCTTGAAGAATGTGTGGAAGTCGAGAACATTATCTCGGAAAGCAAAAATGGGTATGTTTGAAGGAATAGTGGTTCCAACAATGTTGTATGGTTGCGAGGCGTGGGCTATGGATAGAGTTGTGCGCAGGAGGGTGGATGTGCTGGAAATGAGATGTTTGAGGACAATGTGTGGTGTGAGGTGGTTTGATCGAGTAAGTAATGTAAGGGTAAGAGAGATGTGTGGAAATAAAAAGAGCGTGGTTGAGAGAGCAGAAGAGGGTGTTTTGAAATGGTTTGGGCACATGGAGAGAATGAGTGAGGAAAGATTGACCAAGAGGATATATGTGTCGGAGGTGGAGGGAACGAGGAGAAGTGGGAGACCAAATTGGAGGTGGAAAGATGGAGTGAAAAAGATTTTGTGTGATCGGGGCCTGAACATGCAGGAGGGTGAAAGGAGGGCAAGGAATAGAGTGAATTGGATCGATGTGGTATACCGGGGTTGGCGTGCTGTCAGTGGATTGAATCAGGGCATGTGAAGCGTCTGGGGTAAACCATGGAAAGTTGTGTGGGGCTTGGGTGTGGAAAGGGAGCTGTGGTTTTCGGGCATTGTTGCATGACAGCTAGAGACTGAGTGTGAACGAATGGGGCCTTTGTTGTCTTTTCCTAGCGCTACCTCGCACACATGAGGGGGGAGGGAGATGGTATTCCATGTGTGGCGGGGTGACGATGGGAATGAATAAAGGCAGACAGTGTGAATTGTGTGCATGGGTATATATGTATGTGTCTGTGTGTGTATATATATGTGTACATTGAGATGTATAGGTATGTATATTTGCGTGTGTGGACGTGTATGTATATACACTGTGTATGGGGGTGGGTTGGGCCATTTCTTTCGTCTGTTTCCTTGTGCTACCTCGCAAACGCGGGAGACAGCGACAAAGCAAAATAATAATAATAATTATATATATATATATATATATATATATATATATATATATATATATATATATATATATATATATATATATATATATATATATATATATATATATATATATATATATATGCATATATATATATATATGTATCATATCTTTACTCCTATGTGTATAAACACACACACACACACACACACACACACACACACACACACACAAAAGGCCGACAAGATAATTTTTCACGCAAGACATTAGTCTTCTACTCCGGTACAAAGTTTATTCCTCCAGCAACAGATGTTCTTGTTACGAGCTAGTTCTTGCAGTTTCTCCCCCACTCCACACATACACACACACACACACACACACACACACACACACACACACACACACACACACACACACACACACACACACAACACACACAGACACAAACACACAGACACACACACACACACACACACACACACACACACACACACACACACACACACACACACACACACATTTACAGCAGCAGCTGTTTGCTGCTGGTACGGGTCCCATTCCATTACATCTGATCATTTTCTGACATTACTCGAACAATGTCAACGTTTACTCGACAAATAGAGTTTTTTCTGATGTTCTATTTCTTTCTTCCTTCAGTGAAGGAAGCGAGTGATTGACCTTTGCTGCAAGTGGTTCTGATCCTTTGAGGAGAGGCTTGACTAGAGGGCTCAAGTTGATCGACTTGGAATGGGATGACGCTGATCACAAGAAGATTGGCAAACCCACGGATTTCTCCGAGCAGTAGGTAGTGCTGACGGCTGGGAGTGGCTGACAAGTGGTGCTGATGGCTGGAAGTGGCTGACGAATGCTGCTGATGGCTGGAGGTGGCTGATGGAGTGGTGACGATGGTTGGAGATGACTGACGAGTGGTGCTGATGCTGGAAGTGGCTGACGAGTGTTGCTTATGGCTGAATGTGGCTGACGGATCTGTACTGATGGATGGGAGTGGCTAAAGAGTGGTGATGATGGCTGGTGAAGGCTGACAGAGTGGTGATGATGGCTGATGATGGCTGATGGCTACCAGTGGATGTGCACCTGTGGCTAAAAGCTGGTGGTAGTTGACACAAGAAAACTTGTGGTAATGAGCCGTACATATTACATTTCATTTCGTTCGTTAGCATTTTATTTCATCTTTTTTTGCCGTCGTTCTTCCCTAATTGCAATTACCCTTCTTATTAGCTCGACTAGTTCTCACCATGGACTGTACCATACGCGGGTCATAAGCCCATTTTCTTAGTGCTAGGTAATGTGCAAAAGTCATATCCCATTTTCTTAAGTTATGTACCATCCACAAGCCGCACGTCCCATTTTCTTACGTTACAGACCATCGACGAGAAGCGTCCCATTTACTTACATTTGTGCCATTCACGAATCATTAACCTATTTCCTTGCGTAGTATACTATCTACAACTTGCATTTTATTTTCTTACGTTCCATACTGTCCACAAATTGCATCCTTTTCCTTACTTTGTGTGCCATCCACAGCACGCATCCCAGTTTCTTACGTAGTGACCCATCCACAATATGCATTTCAAATTTTCGTACTTGTCAGTTTTCCAATGTGTCAGAAAACGGAAGGTCGTTCCCTTCGTCACACTTACGCCCACTGTTGGCAGCCCTGCTGTTAAGAGCCAGTTGAAGGACACACCTGTGTCTCGGTTTTCATAAGGGAAAAATAAATGGACGTCTGTCCCAGTTATTATACCGACTTGTGTGGCATGAGGTTGCTAGTGGCCTGTGACTGTGAGGCATTAACGAATACTTAGCTCACTGTCAAGAGCAAAACACGGGATATATGTAGCGGCTGGGGGAACGCCCGACCTGTAAGCCTCGGGGAGGAGCTTGTCAGCTGAAGATGTTGCCATGGCAGCAGCACAGGACGTCCAACCGTTGTCCACAGCCAAGTCTACACCCAAGAGGGGCAGTGGGAAGGACGATCCTCGTAGATCTCTCTCTCTCTCTCTCTCTCTCTCTCTCTCTCTCTCTCTCTCTCTCTCTCTCTCTCTCTCTCTCTCTCTCTCTCTCTCTCTCTCTCTCTCTCTCTCTCTCTCTCTCTCTCTCTCTCTCTCTCTCTCTCTCTCTCTCTCTCTCTCTCTCTCTCTCTCTCTCTCTCTCTCTCTCTCTCTCTCTCTCTCTCTCTCTCTCTCTCTCTCTCTCTCTCTCTCTCTCTCTCTCTCTCTCTCTCTCTCTCTCTCTCTCTCTCTCTCTCTCTCTCTCTCTCTCTCTCTCTCTCTCTCTCTCTCTCTCTCTCTCTCTCTCTCTCTCTCTCTCTCTCTCTCTCTCTCTCTCTCTCTCTCTCTCTCTCTCTCTCTCTCTCTCTCTCTCTCTCTCTCTCTCTCTCTCTCTCTCTCTCTCTCTCTCTCTCTCTCTCTCTCTCTCTCTCTCCTCTCTCTCTCTCTCTCTCTCTCTCTCTCTCTCTCTCTCTCTCTCTCTCTCTCTCTCTCTCTCTCTCTCTCTCTCTCTCTCTCTCTCTCTCTCTCTCTCTCTCTCTCTCTCTCTCTCTCTCTCTCTCTCTCTCTCTCTCTCTCTCTCTCTCTCTCTCTCTCTCTCTCTCTCTCTCTCTCTCTCTCTCTCTCTCTCTCTCTCTCTCTCTCTCTCTCTCTCTCTCTCTCTCTCTCTCTCTCTCTCTCTCTCTCTCTCTCTCTCTCTCTCTCTCTCTCTCTCTCTCTCTCTCTCTCTCTCTCTCTCTCTCTCTCTCTCTCTCTCTCTCTCTCTCTCTCTCTCTCTCTCTCTCTCTCTCTCTCTCTCTCTCTCTCTCTCTCTCTCTCTCTCTCTCTCTCTCTCTCCTGAAATATGGTAGATCACATAATGTTATTACAGTTGGCTTTCCCCGAGACAAAATGTAGATAACTACGCTCTAAGGAGAGTGCTGATTGTAAATGAGAGACTGAACACCTGTGCACAGATGCTAATATTGGCTTTGTAGACCCACGACTCGACTTCATAGACGCCATTTACCTCAGCAGTAAAGGAACAGGACTCTTGACTCTGCGAATCAGAGTAGAAACAGTAAATCAAAGAGTAAAACTTTTTGTTGAGGCCCGGTTGAGGTCGGCGTGTTGACCACATCAAACGGTTGAGGTCAGGTTAGGTCATATTCTATGTCACGCGAGTCCCCACCCCACCCCAGCGACGAAAGAGGGACGTATCATGGGGACTGGTCATACCCCGGTATGAAAATAGCCAATCACCAAATCATGTCACAAGTTTCGTACAGAAATCACTCGAAGATATTAGATGGACTTTACTACATGAATATAAGATCCATCCGAAACATATAGTTGCATTGCATTGTTTGGTAAAAAGTGAACACGCTAATATTATTGGTTTAACACAAGCATTTCTGAACACGAAAAACAACGATCAATTAGCAATTATTTGTAAGGGACAAAGACGGTCGAGTAAGCAGAACTGCACTGTGTAAAATCTTACCTAAGCTCCATAGTAATTCAGACTACAACATCTGCTGCAAAGAATCTTCCAAACTTAACATAAACGCCGTCTATAGACGCCCTACTCAACAGCAGATGTTGACACTCATTTTACGAGAGTTTACAACAACCAAAACAGGGATAAAGACCTCGGTCATTCTGAAACTTAATTTTCCAGAAATCAGCTGGCAAACTCTTTCAGGTGTAGGAAATGAATCTGTTACACTTATTATCTCTTTCGAAGACAATTTTCTCTACCAAATCTTCACCGAGCCGACAAGGGAAGCTAATGTACTTGATTTAGTTCTTGCATCCCAAGAATTCTCAGTAAATAGAACCTGTGTCGGAGAACACCTAGGCACTTGTGACCATAATATGATTAGATTCGATGTTAATATCAAAATCGTCTTCCCTAAGACCAGTATCATTACTCCTGGCATTAAAAGGGCGGATTTAATGAGTTGTGCGACTCATCAAAGAGTCACCCTTGTTAGTTTATGCCCAGTGGAATTAAGGGCCAGTTTTATGCATCAGTTTATGTAACAACAAGACATCTGTTCCCATGTACGACAGAAACAATGAAACCAACAAAAGACCTGATACTCCCCAGATACTGCTTGAGCTATACAGCGCAGAAATAAACTGTACAAGCTTGAGACATCAGATAGTGACCCAAGTACTGCAACGCTGTATAACACTGGTAGGAGAGAAGTGAAAAGACTTATCA
The DNA here is from genome assembly GCF_036320965.1 of Panulirus ornatus. Classification (NCBI taxonomy): domain Eukaryota; kingdom Metazoa; phylum Arthropoda; class Malacostraca; order Decapoda; family Palinuridae; genus Panulirus; species Panulirus ornatus. The sequence goes on from NC_092226.1 coordinate 51,686,661, forward strand.
TACAAGACAAGAGAGAGTAGTGAGTATTGCAGATATAGTAATGGAGATCCTTAAAGAGTTCATAGATATATCAATAATAAGAAACATATACGGAGTACAATTGGATCCTTAGTAAACGAAGATGGGAAACCCATTGTGGATGATAAAAGTATGGCAATAACTCTGAACAAGTTTTTTAGTTTTGTTTTTACTCTAGAAGGAAGCGACACAAATTTTAAGACAGTGATAGATAGAACTTACACCATACCTGAATTCACCGTCACAGTTAGAGAAGTACTAACACATAGGTTGAAAACAAATATAAGTCCAGGTCCTGATCATTTCTATCCATGAGTATTTAAAAACGTCAGAAGCTAAATCATGAAAACGTTAACCTATATTCTTAATAAATCTCTCCAGGATGGAATTGTCCCGCAGGACTGGAGACTGGAAGACGTCACTCTAATATTCAGAAAGGGAAGCCACGAATAGCTTGGTAATTACCGTCCTATTAGCCTTACTTCAATTACATGTAGATTTTTGGAGTCGATTAATAGATATGAAATAGTACCCTATCTGGAGCAACACAGCCTGATCAATCATGAGGCGCAGATCATGTCTTCAAAACTTTGATGAATTTTATCATGAACTCTTCAACAGCAGCAATACAAAAGCAGTTGATATATTTCTGGACTTCCAGAATGTATTTGACAGAGTACCCCACGTCGTTAAACTGTTGCATAAACTCCGGACCTTATGGGTCACTGGTTGCTAGATAACTTAGTGTCCAAACTTGCAGATAACACAAAGATCAACAATGCCATATTAACTGAAGAAAGTACACTAAGATTACAAGAGAGTCTATGCAAAATCTGTGAATTTCAGCTGTTGCAAGTAAGAAACTTCAAAAAGAAACATCAATTATGAACGAAGATGTCTCAAGATAAAGGACATCCCTAGTGTGAATGATATAGGGATCACTGTCTCCAACAACTTCAAATTCTCCCACCACTGTAATGAAGCAAATAGGATGTTAGGATTTATCGACAGAAACTTTAACTAATTCTAACTAATTCTAGTTAAACCCCACCTCGAATCTGCAGTGATGTTTTGGGCCCCGACTTTAAGCAAAGATATACTTAAATTGGAAGCAGTGCAACGAAGAGCAACTAAATTGATTCCTCCCTTGCGTTGCAATCCATATGACAGATTACGAGAAATTAACTTGCTCTCCCTAAGGAAGAGACATCTCCGAGGCACATTGATAGAATGTTTTGAAATACTCAAAGGATTCAGCAGCGTCGATCATGAAAGTTTCTTTAAAATCGAGCCAACATTACCTACGAGAGAAAATAGACAAAAACTTTTGGGTCACCGAATTAATCTGGACTGTAGGAAATGTTTCTTTACATTACTGATGTATGGAATAAGCTCCCAGATAATATGTTCAGAACAACACCATTGATATCTTCTACATTAAGCTTAATCATCACTTGCTACTCTCCTGTAGTGAATAGTTCATTTAATAAATGATCATAACTTAGTGGTATTTCATGCTACCTTCTCAAACACTGAGCTCTCCCCGACCATGTTGCGATAAAGTACCAACATTGATTAATCCGTGTCACCTGCTTTGAGAGAGGAAGTAAGATTTATTGTTTCATTTTTCAACATCAGGAATTATATGGAAATAGTAAGTTGAGAGGCTAGAGCTTACGTTTACCTCACTATTGTCTTTTATAACAGAGAGTAAAATGATGCTTGTCATTGGTGATGGGATGCATGACATATTCATATTCATTCTACCTAATTATGACTTTCCTATGATAATTTCCTTCTGGCATATTAATCGTGCAAGGTATTATTTTTCCACCTGTTTTTCGTCCGGCTTGTTGCCAGAGGGAGTGGAGGATGGGAATAGAGCCTTTACTTTGCTATTCTTTTCTTCTTCAGATTTCAGTGGGACTGCTTTTTCTTTAAGTAGTGTTAAGGGCAGACCTCCTCACTTGCAACTTGGGTATATGTGGTCTGTGTATCCATGGACGTTGCAACTCTCACGAAAGATGAGTGAGGGGATCAGTGACGAAAAACAATCTATCCAAGATAATTCGGAGGAGCTGGCGCCATCACTCGTGGTACAGCTGATGTAGAAAATGCTGATACGGGTGAAGGCTGTGCCAAGTCACTAACTGAGCTTCATAGGACTCAGTTCTCAAATAGCGCATTGCATCCAGGTAAGTGGGGTTGGGTAGGGTGGGGCTTGAGGGGGAAGTCTTGGATATCTTGAGATCTCCAGGATACGGACGGACAGGATGATTCGTTCCCAGAGTCACTAACAAGACAGCTATCGCTGTTATGAGAGAATGAAGTACAAAAAAAAAAAAAGGATGGCCACGGAGGTGAAGGATAAGGGGTAGTTTGTTACATCCAATTACCAAATGATGTGGTTATGACAAAGTCGATTCCCTTCGTACCTCTTGACTGAACTAGTGGAAGAAAGACTGCTCCTGTTACCTGGACCAGGACTGACGTCATCGATGAAAGGCACAAGAATTAAGTCATTTCTCCACGGTAAGGAAAGTTTCCGAGAAAGCTGTACATTCCAGAATGTTTCCTATACAAGGTGAAACGTACCTCAGAAAACTGACTTTGCGGAAAAAGTGGACTTTGAAGTCACAAGACTGGCAGTATGAATCTCCCGCCAATTGTGGCTCTTGTAGAGAGAGCCATGACTCTGGTGTGTCCAAACAGAAGATAAAGATGGCAAGAATTCCTAAGCGTCTTATCTGTGGAGGGAGTCACAGTGCAACGTCACTAGCAGTGTTCCAGGAGGCCTGGATGGAAACCTCGACATCACCAACATCAGGAGTCGCAGCCAGAAAAGGTTCTCTGTGTTAATCAGTCAAAAGGAGGAACATGAGGTCGCTTATCCTCTGTGACACAGGTCTTCCCATAATGAAGGTAAAACCCCTTGGAAGAAAGGGAGGACAGTGATGAAATCATTAGTAAGCAAAAGGAAAATGTTAATCTGGATAACTTAAGTGGTGTGAAGAACAAATGATAACACTATTAATGTTAATCTGGATAAGTTAAGTGGTGTGAAGAACAAATGATAACACTATTCAAAGAAATTAAGACCCTCTTAAAAGGTTAGAGGTCAGGAGAGGAAGGATACATATGAAGATGCAAATCAGAGAGAAAAGAAGAATACACAAGTAAGAGTAGACAATGTACTGATAGATAAGAAAGGTAGAACATTGGAAAGGATAACTTTAATTGTACGGAGAAATCTGTTCTTTTAAAAAGGTTATTGGAAACTATGGGTGATTATAATGAACCGGTACCACAGTACTCTAAATATACACATCATGAGTACCGGGATGTTATTAAACTAAAAAGCTATACAAACGGGTCAGAATGATGAAGTTAATAATGTTCGTAATGTTACAGGTAATTACATGGAATATTAAGAGTATTATAAGGGCTTCCCATTATTACGCAGTAAGCAGGAGAGAATATTAAATCTTTAATTATCATGTAGGAAACTTGCACAAGTTGACTGTAGCATTAAAATTTATATATATAACACAATATGTACATTTACTGAAACGAGAAGATCAAACAAATAATAGCCTTAATTAAGAATGACATGGAGGCGTTATGTAGAAGGAAAGTTTAGATATTTAAAGCTGTAATTACTCTCGATGATCCTGAAGCAGAAATATATGATATATATGAAATCCCATATTCTCTTTCGAGCTTAATGAGTTTACGAATTTTGAAAAATCATAGAAATAAAAACATAGATAAAATCTGAAAATGACGTAAACATAAACTGGTACCGTTGTACCACAGGTACCTCAACGTACTGTTGTACCACAGGTAACTCACCGTACCGTTGTACAGCAGGTACCTCACCATACCATTGTGCCACAGGTACCTCACCGTACTGTTGTACCACAGTTACTTCACCGTAGCGTCGTACTACAGGTATCTCACCGCACTGTTGTACCACAGTTACTTCACAGTACCGTTGTACCACAGGTACCTCACCGTACCGTTGTACCACTAGTACCTCATCGTACCGTTGTACTGCAGGTACCTCACCGTACCGGTGTACCACAGGAACCTCACTATACAGTTGTAAAACAGGTACCTCACAGTACCGTTGTAAAACAGGTACCCCATTTTACCGTTGTACCACAGGAATCACACCGTACCGTTGTAAAACAGGTACCTCACTGTACCGTTGTACCACAGGTACCTCACTGTCCCGTTGTACCGCAGGTACATCACCGTAGCGTTGTACTACAGGTACCTCATTGTATCGTTGTACCACAGGTACCTCACCGTACCGTTGTACTGTAGGTAGCTCACCGTACCGTTGTAATACAGGTACTTAACCGTACTGTTGTGCCACAGGTACCTCACCGTACCTTTGTAATATAGGTACCTCACCGTATCTTTGTACCGCAGGTACCTCAACGTAATGTTTTACCACAGGTACTTCACCGTACTGCTGTACCACAGGTACCTCACCGTACCGTTATATCACAGGTGCCTCAACGTACTGTTGCACCACAGGTACCTCAACGCACTGATGTACCATAGGTATCTCACCGCACCGTTGTACCACAGAATCCTTACAGTAGCGCTGTAATACAGGTACCTCATCGTACTGTTGTACCACAGGTACCTCACCGTACCGTTGTAATACAGGTACTTCACCGTACTGTTGTATAACAGGTACCTCACCGAACCGTTGTAATATAATACCTCACCGTATCTTTGTACCGCAGCCACCTCAACGTAATGTTGTACCACAGGTATCTCACCGTACTGTTGTACCACAGGTACCTTACCATACCGTTGTACCACAGGTGCCTCAACGTACTGTTGCACTACAGGTACCTCACCGCACTGTTGTACCATAGGTATCTCACCGCACCATTTTACCACAGATACCTTACCGTACCTGTGTACCGCAGGTACCTCACCGTTCTGTTATACCACAGGTACCTCACCGTACTGTTGTACAGCAGGTACCTCACAGTCCCGTTGTACCACAGGTACCTCACCATGCTGTTGCACCGCAGGTACCTCACCGTACCGTTGTACGACAGTTACTTCACCGTACCGTTGTAACACAGTTACTTCACTATACAACTTTATCGTAGGAACCTCCACGTACAGCGGATAATGTTTCGTTTATCCGGGAAAAGATATAATTGAAACTAAATCAAATTCCCCTAAAGATGCGCACCCATTACTTATGATGTAGTGAATAACTCCTATGCCACGTCCTTATTACATGCGACATATTGGAATCAATCTTATACTATGTCCACTAGCCCATGCGATAAAGCGGAGTCCCTCTTCTGGTATCCTCCATTACCTGTGATATATATATATATATATACATATATATATATAAATATATTCTTTTTTTTTTTTTTGCTTTGTCGCTGTCTCCCGCGTTTGCGAGGTAGCGCAAGGAAACAGGCGAAAGAAATGGCCCAACCCACCCCCATACACATGTATATACATACGTCCACACACGCAAAATATACATACCTACACAGCTTTCCATGGTTTACCCCAGACGCTTCACATGCCTTGATTCAATCCACTGACAGCACGTCAACCCCGGTATACCACATCGCTCCAAATCACTCCATTCCTTGCCCTCCTTTCACCCTCCTGCATGTTCAGGCCCCGATCACACAAAATCTTTTTCACTCCATCTTTCCACCTCCAATCTGGTCTCCCTCTTATCCTCGTTCCCTCCACCTCCGACACATATATCCTCTTTCCTCACTCATTCTCTCCATATGCCCAAACCATTTCAAAACACCCTCTTCTGCTCTCTCAACCACGCTCTTTTTATTTCCACACATCTCTCTTACCCTTACGTTACTTACTCGATCAAACCACCTCACACCACACATTGTCCTCAAACATCTCATTTCCAGCACATCCATCCTCCTGCGCACAACTCTATCCATAGCCCACGCCTCGCAACCATACAACATTGTTGGAACCACTATTCCTTCAAACATACTCATTTTTGCTTTCCGAGATAATGTTCTCGACTTCCACACATTCTTCAAGGCTCCCAGAATTTTCGCCCCCTCCCCCACCCTATGATCCACTTCCGCTTCCATGGTTCCATCCGCTGCCAGATCCACTCCCAGATATCTAAAACACTTCACTTCCTCCAGTTTTTCTCCATCCAAACTCACCTCCCAATTGACTTGACCCTCAACCCTACTGTACCTAATAACCTTGCTCTTATTCACATTTACTCTTAACTTTCTTCTTTCACACACTTTACCAAACTCAGTCACCAGCTTCTGCAGTTTCTCACATGAATCAGCCACCAGCGCTGTATCATCAGCGAACAACAACTGACTCACTTCCCAAGCTCTCTCATCCCCAACAGACTTCATACTTGCCCCTCTTTCCAAAACTCTTGCATTCACCTCCATAACAACCCCATCCATAAACAAATTAAACAACCATGGAGACATCACACACCCCTGCCGCAAACCTACATTCACTGAGAACCAATCACTTTCCTCTCTTCCTACACGTACACATGCCTTACATCCTCGATAAAAACTTTTCACTGCTTCTAACAACTTTCCTCCCACACCATATATTCTTAATACCTTCCAGAGAGCATCTCTATCAACTCTATCATATGCCTTCTCCAGATCCATAAATGCTACATACAAATCCATTTGCTTTTCTAAGTATTTCTCACATACATTCTTCAAAGCAAACACCTGATCCACACATCCTCTACCACTTCTGAAACCACACTGCTCTTCCCCAATCTGATGCTCTGTACATGCTTTCACCCTCTCAATCAATACCCTCCCATATAATTTACCAGGAATACTCAACAAACTTATACCTCTGTAATTTGAGCACTCACTCTTATCCCCTTTGCCTTTGTACAATGGCACTATGCACGCATTCCGCCAATCCTCAGGTACCTCACCGTGAGTCATACATACATTAAATAACCTTACCAACCAGTCAACAATACAGTCACCCCCTTTTTTAATAGATTACACTGCAATGCCATCCAAACCTGCTGCCTTGCCGGCTTTCATCTTCCGCAAAGCTTTTACTACCTCTTCTCTGCTTACCAAATCATTTTCCCTAACCCTCTCACTTTGCACACCACCTCGACCAAAACACCCTATATCTGCCACTCTATCATCAAACACATTCAACAAACCTTCAAAATACTCACTCCATAAAAGAAAGAGACAGGAGGTCAAGAGAAAGGTGCAAGAGGTGAAAAAAAGGGCAAATGAGAGTTGGGGTGAGAGAGTATCATTAAATTTTCTTGAGAATAAAAAGATGTTCTGGAAGGAGGTAAATAAAGTACGTAAGACAAGGGAACAAATTCGAACTTCAGTGAAGGGCGCAAATGGGGAGGTGATAACAAGTAGTGGTTATATATATATATATATATATATATATATATATATATATATATATATATATATATATATATATATATATATATATATATATATATATATATATATATATATATATCCCTGGGGATAGGGGAGAAAGAATACTTCCCAAGTATTCCCTGCGTGTCGTAGAAGGCGACTAAAAGGGGAGGGAGCGGGGGGCTGGAAATCCTCCCCTCTTGTTTTTCTTTTTAATTTTCCAGGGGAGGGAACGAGGAGGGGGGCCAGGTGAGGATGTTCCCTCGGGGGCCCAGTCTTCTGTTCTTAACGCTACCTTGCTAACGCGGGGAAATGGCGAATAGTTTGAAAGAAAAGAAAGATATATATTTTATTATACTTTGTCACTGTCTCCCTTGTTAGCGAGGTAACGCAAGGAAACAGACTAAGAAATGGCCCAACCCGGCCACTAACGCATGTATATACATACACACCCACATACACATACCTATACACTTCAATGTATACATATCTATTTATTTTCATTTTCATTTGTCGCTGTCTCCCGCGTAAGCGAGGTAGCGCAAGGAAACATACGAAAGAATGGCCCAACCCACCCACATACACATGTATATACATACACGTCCACATACGCAAATATACATACCTATACATTTCAACGTATACATATATATACACACACAGACATATACATATATACACATGTACATAGTTCGTCGCCACCCCACCATATATGAAGTAACAACCCCCTCTCCCCTCATGTGCGCAAGGTAGCGCTAAGAAAAGACAGCAAAGGCCACATTCGTTCACACTCACTCTCTAGCTGTCAAGTAATAATGCACCGAAAACAAAGCACCCTTTCCACATCCAGGCCCCACAGAACTTTCCATGGTTTACTCCAGACGCTTCACATGCCCTGGTTCAATCCATTGACAGCACGTCGACCCCGGTATACCACATCGTTACAATTCACTTTATTCCTTGCACGCCTTTCACCCTCCTGCATGTTCAGGCTCCGATCACCAAAAATATTTTTCACTCCATCTTTCCACCTCCAATTTGGTCTCCCACGTCTCCTCGTTCCCTAAACCTCTGACACATATATCCTGTTGGTCAATCTTCCCTCACTCATTCTCTCCGTGTGACCAAATCATTTCATACCACCCTCTTCTACCCTCTCAACCACACTCTCTTTATTACCACACATCTCTCTTACCCTATTATTACTTACTCGATCAAACCACCTCACACCAAATAATGTCCTAAAACATCTCATTTCCAGCACATTCAACCCCCTCAGCACAACTCTATCTATAGCCAACGCCTCGCAACCATATAACATTGTTGGAACCACTATTCCTTCAAACATACCCATTTTTGCATTCCGAAATAATGTTCTCGACTTCCACACATTCTTCAACGCTCCCAGAACTTTCACCCCCTCCCCACTCAATGATTCACTTCCACTTCCATGGTTTCATTCGTTGCCAAATCCACTCCAAGATATCTAAAACACTTAACCTTGCTCTTATTTACATTTACTCTCAGCTTTCTTCTTTCACACACTTTACCAAACTCAGTCACCAGCTTCTGCAGTTTCTTACACGAATCAGCCACCTGTGATGTATCATCAACGAACAACAACTGACTCACTTCCCAAGCTCTCTCATCCACAACAGACTGCATACTTGTCCCTCTTTCCAAAGCTCTTGCATTCGCCTCCCTAACATCCTCATCCGTAAACAAATTAAACAACCATGGAGGCATCACACACCCCTGCCACAAACTTACATTCACTGAGAACCAATCACTTTCCTCTCTTCCTACACGTACACCTGCCTTACATCCTCAATAAAAACATATATATATATATATATATATATATATATATATATATATATATATATATATATATATATATATATATATATATATATATATTTTTTTTTTTTTCCAAAAGAGAGAACAGAGAAGGGGGCCAAGTGAGGATATCCCTCAAAGGCACAATCCTCTGTTCTTAACGCTACCTCGCTAATGCGGGAAATGGCGAATAGTATGAAAAAGAAAATATATATATATATATATATATATATATATATATATATATATATATATTTTTTTTTTTTTTTTTTTTTTTTTTTATACTTTGTCGCTGTCTCCCGCGTATGCGAGGTAGCGCAAGGAAACAGACGAAAGAAATGGCCCAACCCCCCCCCCATACACATGTACATACACACGTCCACACACGCAAATATACATACCTACACAGCTTTCCATGGTTTACCCCAGACGCTTCACATGCCTTGATTCACTCCACATATATATATATATATATATATATATATATATATATGTATATACATTTATTTATTTTTTTATTTTGCTTTGTCGTTTCTCCCACGTTTGCGAGGAAGCGCAAGGAAACAGACGAGAGAAATGGCCCAACCCACCCCCATACACATGTATATACATACACCTCCACACACGCAAATATACACACCCATACATCTCAATGTACACATATATATACACACACAGACACATATCTATATACACATGCACACAATTCACACTGTCTGCCTTTATTCATTCCCATCGCCACCTCGCCACACATAGAATACCATCCCCCCCCCCTTATATGTGCGAGATAGCGCTAGGAAAAGACAACAAAGGCCCCATTCGTTCACACTCACTCTCTAGCTGTCATGCAGTAATTCCCGAAACCACAGCTCCCTTTCCACATCCAGGCACCACAGAACTTTCCATGGTTTATCCCAGACGCTTCACATGCCCTGATTCAATCCACTGACAGCACGCCAACCCGGGTGTACCACATCGATCCAATTCACTCTATTCCTTGCCCGCCTTTCACCCTCCTGCATGTTCAGGTCGCGATCACTCAAAATCTTTTTCACTCCATCTTTCCGCCTCCAATTTGGTCTCCCACTTCTCCTCGTTCCCTCCACCTCCGACAATTATATCCTGCTGGTCAATCTTTCCTCACTCATTCTCTCCATGTGCCCAAACCATTTCAAAACACCCTCTTCTGCTCTCTCAACCACGCTCTTTTTATTTCCATACATCTCTCTTACCTTTACATTACTTACTCGATCAAACTACCTCACACCACACATTGTCCTCAAACATCTCATTTCCAGCACATCCACCCTCCTGCGCACAGCTCTATCCATAGCCAACGCCACGCAATCATACATTGTTGGAAACGCTATTCCTTCAAACATACCCATTTTTCCTTTCCTAGATAATGTTCTCTACTTCCACACATTCTTCAAGGCTCCCAGGATTTTCCTCCCGTCCCTCACCCTATGATTCACTTCCGCTTCCATGGTTCCATCCGCTGCCAGATCCACTCCCAGATATCTAAAACACTTTACTTCCTCCAGTTTTTCTCAATTCAAACTTACCTCCCAATTGACTTGACCCTCAACCCGACTGTACCTAATAACCTTGCTCTCATTCACATTTACTCTTACCTTTCTTCTTCCACACACTTTACCAAACTCAGTCACCAGCTTCTGCAGTTTCTCACATGAATCAGCCACCAGCGCTGTATCATTAGCGAACAACAACTGACTCACTTCCCAAGCTCTATCATCCCCAACAGACTTAATACTTACCCCACTTTCCAATACTCTTGCATTCACCTCCCTAACAACCCCATCCATAATCAAATTAAACAATCATGGAGACATCACACACCCATGCCGCAAACCTACATTCACTGAGAACTAATCACTTTCCTCTCTTCCTACACGTAAACAAGCCGTACATCATCGATAAATATATATATATATATATATATATATATATATATATATATATATATATATATATATATATATATATATATATATATATATATATTATTTTTTATTATTATTATACTTTGTCGCTGTCTCCCGCGTTTGCGAGGTAGCGCAAGGAAACAGACGAAAGAAATGGCCCAACCCCCCCCCCCCATACACATGTATATACATACGTCCACACACACAAATATACATACCTACACAGCTTTCCATGGCTTACCCCAGACGCTTCACATGCCCTGCTTCAATCCACTGACAGCACGTCAACCCCGGTATACCACATCGCTCCAATTCACTCTATTCCTTGCCCTCCTTTCACCCTCCTGCATGTTCAGGCCCCGATCACACAAAATCTTTTTCACTCCATCTTTCCACCTCCAATTTGGTCTCCCTCTTCTCATTGTTCCCTCCACCTCCGACACATATATCCTCTTGGTCAATCTTTCCTCACTCACCCTCTCCATGTGCCCAAACCACTTCAAAACACCCTCTTCTGCTCTCTCAACCACGCTCTTTCTATTTCCACACATCTCTCTTACCCTTACGTTACTCACTCGTTCAAACCACCTCACACCACACATTGTCCTCAAACATCTCATTTCCAGCACATCCATCCTCCTGCGCACAACTCTATCCATAGCCCACGCCTCGCAACCATACAACATTGTTGGAACCACTATTCCTTCAAACATACCCATTTTTGCTTTCCGAGATAATGTTCTCGACTTCCACACATTCTTCAAGGCCCCCAGGATTTTCGCCCCCTCCCCCACCCTATGATCCACTTCCGCTTCCATGGTTCCATCCGCTGCCAAATCCACTCCCAGATATCTAAAACACTTCACTTCCTCCAGTTTTTCTCCATTCAAACTCACCTCCCAATTGACTTGACCCTCAACCCTACTGTACCTAATAACCTTGCTCTTATTCACATTTACTCTTAACTTTCTTCTTCCACACACTTTTCCAAACTCAGTCACCAGCTTCTGCAGTTTCTCACATGAATCAGCCACCAGCGCTGTATCATCAGCGAACAACAACTGACTCACTTCCCAAGCTCTCTCATCCCCAACAGACTTCATACTTGCCCCTCTTTCCAAAACTCTTGCATTTACCTCCCTAACAACCCCATCCATAAACAAATTAAACAACCATGGAGACATCACACACCCCTGCCGCAAACCTACATTCACTGAGAACCAATCACTTTCCTCTCTTCCTACACGTACACATGCCTTACATCCTCGATAAAAACTTTTCACTGCTTCTAACAACTTTCCTCCCACACCATATATTCTTAATACCTTCCACAGAGCATCTCTATCAACTCTATCATATGCCTTCTCCAGATCCATAAGTGCTACATACAAATCCATTTGCTTTTCTAAGTATTTCTCACATACATTCTTCAAAGCAAACACCTGATCCACACATCCTCTACCACTTCTGAAACCACACTGCTCTTCCCCAATCTGATGCTCTGTACATGCCTTCACCCTCTCAATCAATACCCTCCCATATAATTTACCAGGAATACTCAACAAACTTATACCTCTGTAATTTGAGCACTCACTCTTATCCCCTTTGCCTTTGTACAATGGCACTATGCACGCATTCCGCCAATCCTCAGGCACCTCACCATGAGTCATACATACATTAAATAACCTTACCAACCAGTCAACAATACAGTCACCCCCTTTTTTAATAAATTCCTCTGCAATACCATCCAAACCTGCTGCCTTGCCGGCTTTCATCTTCCGCAAAGCTTTCACTACCTCTTCTCTGTTTACCAAATCAGTTTCCCTAACCCTCTCACTTTGCACACCACCTCGACCAAAACACCCTATATCTGCCACTCTATCATCAAACACATTCAACAAACCTTCAAAATACTCACTCCATCTCCTTCTCACATCACCACTACTTGTTATCACCTCCCCACTTGCGCCCTTCACCGAAGTTCCCATTTGCTCCCTTGTCTTACGCACTTTATTTACCTCCTTCCAGAACATCTTTTTATTCTCCCTAAAATTTAATGATACTCTCTCACCCCAACTCTCATTTGCCCTTTTTTTCACCTCTTGCACCTTTCTCTTGGCCTCCTGTTTCTTTCTTTTATACATCTCCCACTCAATTGCATTTTTTCCCTGCAAAAATCGTCCAAATGCCTCTCTCTTCTCTTTCACTAATACTCTTACTTCTTCATCCCACCACTCACTACCCTTTCTAATCAACCCACCTCCCACTCTATATATATATATATATATATATATATATATATATATATATATATATATATATATATATATATATATATATATATATATTCTTCTGTTTTCCATTTTAGAAAGTTAAAAAAATACAAGGAGGGGAGGATTTCTGGCCTCCCGCTCCCGTCCCCTCTAGTCGCTTTCTACGACACGCGAGGAATGCGTGGGAAGTATTCCTTCACCCCTATCCCCAGGGATAATATATATATATATATATATATATATATATATATATATATATATATATATATATATATATATATATATATATATATATATATATATATATATATATATATATATATATACACATACACACCCATACACATACATACGCACATATACACGCACACACACATACATATATATACATATGAAAAATGTAAGAAACAATTTAGAAAACTGAAACTTCTAGCTTGAAATGAAATGAAATAATGAATGTCACATACTGGTTCAACCTCTGGCTATGGAAAAAGGAAATGTATAATTTATTTACACAAACGTCAATAGTAGTTCTCATCAATTTAACCACTGTATCAATAAGCTTCAATGTCTAAGCTACATTTTTTCCATCACTTAGCGGATTGGCGGAATGCGTGCATCTTGCCATTGTACAAAGGCAAAGGGGATAAGAGTGAATGCTCAAATTACAGAGGTATAAGTTTGTTGAGTATTCCTGGTAAATTATATTGGAGGGTATTGATTAGGAGGGTGAAGGCATGTACAGAGCATCATATTGGGGAAGATCAGTGTGGTTTCAGAAGTGGTAGAGGATGTGTGGATCAGGTGTTTGCTTTGAAGAATGTATGTGAGAAATAATTAGAAAAGCAAATGGATTTGTATGTAGCATTTATGGATCTGGAGAAGGCATATGATAGAGTTGATAGAGATGCTCTGTGGAAGGTATTAAGAATATATGGTGTGGGAGGAAAGTTGTTAGAAGCAGTGAAAAGTTTTTATCGAGGATGTAAGGCATGTGTACGTGTAGGAAGAGAGGAAAGTGATTGGTTCTCAGTGAATGTAGGTTTGCGGCAGGGGTGTGTGATGTCTCCATGGTTGTTTAATTTGTTTATGGATGGGGTTGTTAGGGAGGTAAATGCAAGAGTTTTGGAAAGAGGGGCAAGTATCAAGTCTGTTGGGGATGAGAGAGCTTGGGAAGTGAGTCAGTTGTTGTTCGCTGATGATACAGCGCTGGTGGCTGATTCATGTGAGAAACTGCAGAAGCTGGTGACTGAGTTTGGTAAAGTGTGTGGAAGAAGAAAGTTAAGAGTAAATGTGAATAAGAGCAAGGTTATTAGGTACAGTAGGGTTGAGGGTCAAGTCAATTGGGAGGTGAGTTTGAATGGAGAAAAACTGGAGGAAGTGAAGTGTTTTAGATATCTGGGAGTGGATCTGTCAGCGGATGGAACCATGGAAGCGGAAGTGGATCATAGGGTGGGGGAGGGGGCGAAAATTTTGGGAGCCTTGAAAAATGTGTGGAAGTCGAGAACATTATCTCGGAAAGCAAAAATGGGTATGTTTGAAGGAATAGTGGTTCCAACAATGTTGTATGGTTGCGAGGCGTGGGCTATGGATAGAGTTGTGCGCAGGAGGATGGACGTGCTGGAAATGATATGTTTGAGGAAAATGTGTGGTGTGAGGTGGTTTGATCGAGTAAGTAACGTAAGGGTAAGAGAGATGTGTGGAAATAAAAAGAGCGTGGTTGAGAGAGCAGAAGAGGGTGTTTTGAAATGGTTTGGGCACATGGAGAGAATGAGTGAGGAAAGATTGACCAAGAGGATATATGTGTCGGAGGTGGAGGGAACGAGGAGAAGAGGGAGACCAAATTGGAGGTGGAAAGATGGAGTGAAAAAGATTTTGTGTGATCGGGGCCTGAACATGCAGGAGGGTGAAAGGAGGGCAAGGAATAGATTGAATTGGAGCGATGTGGTATACAGGGGTTGACGTGCTGTCAGTGGATTGAGTCGGGGCATGTGAAGCGTGTGGGGTAAACCATGGAAAGCTGTGTAGGTATGTATATTTGCGTGTGTGGACGTGTGTATGTACATGTGTATGGGGGGGGGGGTGGGGCCATTTCTTTCGTCTGTTTCCTTGCGCTACCTCGCAAACGCGGGAGACAGCGACAAAGTATAAAAAAAAAAAAAAAAATATATATATATATATATGTATATATATATATATATATATATATATATATATATATATATATATATATATATATATATATATATATATATATATATATATATATATATATATATATTTATTTATTTTATTTATTTTGCTTTGTCGCTGTCTCCCGCATTAGCGAGGTAGAGCAAGGAAACAGACGAAAGAATGGCCCCCCCGCCCACATACACATATGTATACATACACGTCCACACACGCAAATATACATACCTATACATCTCAATGTACACATATATATGCAGACACAGATATACATATATACACATGTACATAAAACATACTGTCTGCCTTTATTTGTTCCCATCGCCACCTCGCCACACATGGAATAACATCCCCCTCCCTCCTCATGTGTGCGAGGTAGCGCTAGGAAAGACACCAAAGGCCCCATTCGTTCACACTCAGTCTCTAGCTGTCATGTAATAATGCACCGAATCCACAGCTCACTTTCCACATCCAGGAACCACACACTTTCCATGGTTTACCACACTCGCTTAACATGCTCTGGTTCAATCCATTGGCAGCACGTCGACCCCGGTATACCACATCGATCCAATTCACTCTATTCCTTGCACGCCTTTCACCCTCCTGCATGTTCAGGCCCCGATCACTCAAAATCTTTTTCACTCAATCTTTCCACCTCCAATTTGGTCTCTCAGGTCTCGTTCCCTCCACCTCTGACACATATATCCTCTTGGTCAATCTTTCCCCACTCATTCTCTCAATGTGACCAAACCATTTCATAACACCCCCTTCTGCTCTCTCAACCACGCTGTTTTTATTTCCACACATCTCTCTCACCCTTACATTACTTACTCGATCAAACCACCTCACACTACATATTGTCCTCAAACATCTCATCTCCAGCACATCCACCCTCTTGGGTACAACTCTATCCATAGCACACGCCTCGCAACCATACAACATTGTTGGAACCACTATTCCTTCAAACATACCCATTTTTGCTTTCCGAGATAATGTTCTCGACTTCCACACATTCTTCAAGGCTCCCAGAATTTTCGCCTCCTCCCCCACCCTATGATTCACTTCCACTTCCATGGTTCCATCCGCTGGCAGATCCACTCCCAGATATCTAAAACACTTTACTTTCTCCACTTTTTCTCCCTTCAAACCTACCTCCCAATTGACTTGACCCTCAACCCTACTGTACCTAATAACCTTGCTCTTATTCACATTTACTCTCAACTTTCTTCTTTCACACACTTTACCAAACTCAGTCACCAGCTTCTGCAGTTTCTCACATGAATCAGCCACCAGCGCTGTATCATCAGCGAACAACAACTGACTCACTTCCCAAGCTCTCTCATCCACAACAGATTGCATACTTTCCCATCTTTCCAAAACTCTTGCATTCACCTCCATAACAACTCCATCCATAAACAAATTAAACAACCATGGAGACATCACACACCCCTGCCGCAAACCTACATTCACTAAGAACCAATCACTTTCCTCTCTTCCTACACGTATACATGCCTTATATCCTCGATAAAAACTTGTCACTGCTTCTAACAACTTGCCTCCCACATCACATATTTTAAAACCTTCCACAGAGCATCTCTATCAACTCTATCATATGCCTTCTCCAGATCCAGAAATGCTACATACAAATCCATTTGTTTTTCTAAGTATTTCTCACATACATTCTTCAAAGCAAACACCTGATCCACACATCCTCTACCACTTTTGAAACC
>NC_092226.1:51709092-51726592 GCF_036320965.1 Panulirus ornatus
TCACCCCCTTTTTTAATAAATTCCACTGCAATACCATCCAAACCTGCTGCCTTGCCGGCTTTCATCTTCCGCAAAGCTTTCACTACCTCTTCTCTGTTTACCAAATCATTTTCCCTAACCCTCTCACTTTGCACACCACCTCGACCAAAACACCCTATATCTGCCACTCTATCATCAAACACATTCAACAAACCTTCAAAATACTCACTCCATCTCCTTCTCACATCACCACTAATTATTATCACCTCCCCATTTGCGCCCTTCACTGAAGTTCCCATTTGCTCCCTTGTCTTACGCACTTTATTTAACTCCTTCCAGAACATCTTTTTATTCTCCCTAAAATTTAATTATACTCTCTCACCCCAACTCTCATTTGCCATTTTTTTCACCTCTTGCACCTTTCTCTTGACCTCCTGTCTCTTTCTTTTATACATCTCCAACTCAATTGCATTTTTTCCCTGCAAAAATCGTCCAAATGCCTCTCTCTTCTCTTTCACTAATACTCTTACTTCTTCATCCCACCACTCACTACCCTTTCTAATCAACCCACCTCCCACTCTTCTCATGCCACAAGCATCTTTTTTTTGCGCAA
The DNA here is from genome assembly GCF_036320965.1 of Panulirus ornatus. NCBI lineage: Eukaryota > Metazoa > Arthropoda > Malacostraca > Decapoda > Palinuridae > Panulirus > Panulirus ornatus. The sequence continues at coordinate 51,709,685 of NC_092226.1, forward strand.
TCCATCACTGATTCCCTAAATACATCCCATTCCTCAGCCACTCCCCTTACTTCCATTGTTCTCACCTTTTTCCATTCTGTACTCAGTCTCTCCTGGTACTTCCTCACACAGGTCTCCTTCCCAAGCTCACTTACTCTCACTACCCTCTTCACCCCAACATTCACTCTTCTTTTCTGAAAACCATACAAATCTTCACCTTAGCCTCCACAAGATAATGATCAGACATCCCTCCAGTTGCACCTCTCAGCACATTAACATCCAAAAGTCTCTCTTTCGCGCGCCTGTCAATTAACACGTAATCCAATAACGCTCTCTGGCCATCTCTCCTACTTACATAAGTATACTTATGTATATCTCGATTTTTAAACCAGGTATTCCCAATCATCAGTCCTTTTTCAGCACATAAATCTACAAGCTCTTCACCATTTCCATTTACAACACTGAATACCCCATGTATACCAATTATTCCCTCAACTGCCACATTACTCACCTTTCCATTCAAATCACCCATCACTATAACCCGGTCTCGTGCATCAAAACCACTAACACACTCATTCAGCTGCTCCCAAAACACTTGCCTCTCATGATCTTCCTTCTCATGCCCGGGTGCATATGCACCAATAATCACCCACCTCTCTCCATCAACTTTCAGTTTTACCCATATTAATCGAGAATTTACTTTCTTACATTCTATCACATACTCCCACAACTCCTGTTTCAGGAGTATTGCTACTCCTTCCCTTGCTCTTGTCCTCTCACTAACCCCTGACTTTACTCCCCAGACATTCCCAAACCAATCTTCCCCTTTACCCTTGAGCTTCGTTTCACTCAGAGCCAAAACATCCAGGTTCCTTTCCTCAAACATACTACCTATCTCTCCTTTTTTCACATCTTGGTTACATCCACACACATTTAGGCACCCCACTCTGAGCCTTCGAGGAGGATGAGCAATCCCCGCGTGACTCCTTCTTCTGTTTCCCATTTTAGAAAGTTAATACAAGGAGGGGAGAATTTCTGGCCCCCCTCGCTCCCGTCCCCTCTAGTCGCTTTCTACGACACGCGAGGAATACGTGGGAAGTATTCTTTCACCCCTATCCCCAGGGATAATATACATATATATATACATATACACATACACACACATACACATACATACGCACATATACACACATACATATATATACATATGAAAAATGTAAGAAACAATTTAGAAAACTGAAACTTCTAGCTTGAATTGAATGAAAAAATGAATGTCACATAATGGTTCAACCTCTGGCTATGGAAAAAGGAAATGTATAATTTATTTACACAAACGTCAATAGCAGTTCTCATCAATTTAACCACTGTGTCAATAAGCTTCAATGTCTAAGCTACATTTTTCTCCAATTTCACTATTTTTTTGTCAAAACACCATGTATGAAAACTATCACTCCAGTAACACAACTATAAACATTATATATATATATATATATATATATATATATATATATATATATATATATATATATATATATATATATATATATATATATATGTATATATATATATATATATATATTTAATATAAATATATATATATATATATATATATATATATATATATATATATATATATATATATATATATATATATATATATATATATATATATATATTAGCCCTGGGGATAGGGGAGAAAGAATACTTCCCATGTATTCCCTGCTTGTCGTAGAAGGCGACTAAAAGGGGAGGGAGCTGGGGGCTGGAAATTCTCCCCTCTCGTTTTTTTTTTTTTAATTATCCAAAAGAAGGAACAGAGAACGAGGCCAGGTGAGGATAATCCCTCAGAGGCCCAGTCCTCTGTTCTTAACGCTACCTTGCTAGCGCGGGAAATGGCGAATAGTATGAAAAAAGAAGAAAAAAAAAATATATATATATATATATATATATATATTTTTTTTTTTATCTATGTATATACTAGCCTACGCAAAGTACCCAGGGGAGGAAGAACAGTTGGGTACACTGTAGACCGGCTCCCGCGACAACGTTTCGAACTCAAAACTGAGTGATCCATGAATGCGTCACGGTCAGCAAAATTAACTCCTACATCATGAGGGTTAATCCAATTTCCCTTATACTTCTAGATTTTTTGAACATTTTCATAAAGTTTACCAAGGGATCGTTTCTTTGCTATCCTCTTTCATCTATAGATTTATTCTTTTCTATTGTTCCATCTGAAGTTTATCCATCTTCCTTTGCTTTTCTATCTTCGTTGCCTCGTTCTAATATCTGGCTTTATCATTAAGCCACTCGTCTTACTCTCGTTTCCTGTCTCCAGCATCGCTGTTTAGTCATTAATCATTTTCCTCCTTGTCTGTTCCTTTGTTTAGCGTCTAATAATTGTAGATTAATCTGGATATTCTGTCGTCTTTCTCTCACACCCTCCTTTAATTGCTAATTCCCTCGCCTTCCCCTTCCCTGTCTTCAGTCACTATATCACAACAGTCTCAGCTTGCCATGGGGACCCCTGAAAGCATTGTTTATATATACATATATATATATATATATATATATATATATATATCACATGAGAGTTCCGGCATTCTTGTCTTATCTCCTAGAAGGGATCCTCCAGTTGTAACTGAAGATGGATCAACAGCCAATACTGCTACTTTATGACCTTGTTTAGTTAAAAACTTTCCAAAATTTTCTATAAAAGTTGATTTGCCAGCTCCAGGAGGACCAGAAATACCAAGACGTAAGCGTAAAGCTTTGGCTCCATGGATAGAACCAATTGTCTTAGCCTGTTGTAGTACTTGTGTTAATATATCTCATGTGATATGAATACTCACATACGCCCATCACCATCACGTGGTCATCTGGGAGGGGTCACTCGATCAACTAATGAGGCCATTGTATTATGTGAGGCAGCAGGGTTCAACGTGATAATTGTAGAAACAATAGGTGTTGGTCAGAGTGAATTTTTTGTATCAGATATGGTAGATCTCTTTGCTCTTCTTATTCCACCTGGAGGAGGGGATGAGTTACAGGGATTAAAGAGAGGCATTATGGAGATGAGTGATCTTATTGTTGTCAATAAGAGTGATGGAGATCTTGTTCCTGCAGCTAGACGCATGCAGTATAAATATGTATCAGCTCTCAAATATATCCGTCCTAAAAATAAGAATTGGTCAACTCCTGTAAAACGAATATCGTCAGTAACAGGGGAAGGCATTCCTGAGTTGTGGGAAACCTTATGCAAAAACATAGGAAAATAATAGAGGACTACAGTGAGTTTGTACATCGGCGTAAAACCCAGCAACAAGCATGGTTATGGTCTCACCTAAAAGATATCTTGGTCTCTGCTTTTGTAACCGCCCCTGGAATGAAGGAAAAGATAAGTATGATGGAAATAAAAGTAAGAGATGGAATCTTATCTCCGGGAGATGCTGCAGATATTCTTCTTCAACATCATATTGATGAATTAAAACTGAAAAGTCAAATGAATTAATTCTGACTTTAACGTGCATGGTAGGCACCTATGTGACTATTTGTAACCAGATGTGATTAGAAAATCTTTAAAGTTGATTATATTGCAAAAGTCAGATTGATCTTTGTGGATGTCATCTTATTATTCATACATTTTCTTGTTTTTTAAGTTAACAACTGTTGTTAGGTTTTTAAGTATATGAAAGGAAAAAGGACCAGTTATGGAATTCATCTTGTATGATCATTTTATCCCTCTGTAGAGCTTTAAATTGGAATTATATTATTTAGATAGAAATAATCTGCTTCTTAAGAATGTAGATTTTTTACATCTTTGTATATAATGGCATCCATATATGTAGTTAGTAGAACTCGTAGGTGAAATTGATGTTTATCTTGTTTTTTACATTGTTATTTTTTTATGTACTCCAGTACATTGCAGCTGAGGCCCTTGTATATGATTATGAATATGAAGAAACCTGTGTTAAGTAATGGGAAGGTATGAACATTTATAAACCCTAGTATGTAATTTATTATCCCTGGGGATAGGGGATTAAGAATACTTCCCACGTATTCCCTGCGTGTCGTAGAAGGCGACTAAAAGGGGAGGGAGCGGGGGGGCTGGAAATCCTCCCCTCTCGTTTTCTTTTTTTTAATTTTCCAAAAGAAGGAACAGAGGGGGCCAGGTGAGGATATTCCAAAAAAGGCCCAGTCCTCTGTTCTTAACGCTGCCTCGTTAACGCGGGAAATGGCGAATAGTTAAAAAAAAAAGAAATATATATATATATATATATATATATATATATATATATATATATATATATATATATATATATATATATATATATATTATCCCTGAGGATAGGGGAGAAAGAATACTTCCCACGTATTCCCTGCGTGTCGTAGAAGGCGACTAAAAGGGGAGGGAGCGGGGGGCTGGAAATCCTCCCCTCTCGTCTTTTTTAATTTTCCAAAAGAAGGAACAGAGAACGGGGCCGGGTGAGGATGTTCCCTCAGAGGCCCAGTCCTCTGTTCTTAACGCTACCTTGCTAATGCGGGAAATGGCGAATAGTTTGAAAGAAAAAGAAAATATATGTATATATATATATATATATATATATATATATATATATATATATATACATACCCTCCCCTCCTTGTATCTTAACTTTCTAAAAGGGGAAACAGAAGGTGTCACGCGGGATGTAGTCATCCTCCTCGACGGCTCAGATTGGGGTGTCTAAATGTGTGTGGATGTAATCAAAATGAGAAAAAAGGAAAGATAGGTAGTATGTTTGATGAAAGGAACCTAGATGTCCTTGATCTGAGTGAAACGAAGTTCAAGGGAATTGGGGAAGAGTGGTTTGGGAATGCCTTGGGAGTAAAGCAAGGGGTTAGTGAGAGGACAAGAGCAAGGGAAGGAGTAGCACTACTCCTGAAAATGGAGTGGTGGGAATATGCGATAGAGTGTAAAACTGAAAGTTGATGGAGAGAGATGGGTGATTATTGGTGCACATGCACCTGGGAATGAGAAGGATCATGAGAGGCAAGTGTTTTGGGAGCAGCTGAATGAGTGTGTTAGTGGTTTTGATGCACAAGACCGGGTTATAGTGATAGGTGATTTGAATGTAAAGGTGAGTAATGTGGCAGTTGAGGGATTAATTGGTATACATGGGGTGTTCAGTGTTGTAAATGGAAATGGTTAAGAGCTTGTAGATTTATGTGCTGAAAAAGGACTGGTGATTGGGAATACCTGGTTTGAAAAAAAAGATATACATAAGTATACGTATGTAAGTAGGAGAGATGGCCAGAGAGCGTTATTGGATTACGTGTTAATTGATAGACGCGCGAAAGAGAGACTTTTGGATGTTAATGTGCTGAGAGGTGCAACTGGAGGGATGTCTGATCATTATCTTGTGGAGACGAAAGTGAAGATTTATAGAAGTTTTCATAAAAGAAGATAGCATGTTGGGGTGAAGAGAGTGGTGAGAGTAAGTGAGCTTGGGAAGGACACTTGTGTGAGGAAGTACCAAGAGAGACTGAGCACAGATGGAAAAAGGTGAGAACAAAGGAGGTAAGGGGAGTGGGGGAGGAATGGGATGTGTCTAGGGAAGCAGTGATAGCTTGCGCAAAAGATACTTGTGGCATGTGGGAGGTGGGCAGATTAGAAAGTGTAGTGTGTGGTGGGATGAAGAAGTAAGATTATTAGTGAAAGACAAGAGAGAGGCATTTGGACGATTTTTGCAGGGAAATAATGCAAATGACTGTGGGAGGTATAAAAAAAAGAGACAGGAGGTCAAGAAAAAGGTGCAAAGGTGAAAAAGAGGGCAACTGAGAGTTGGGGTGAGAGAGTATCATTAGATTCTAGGGAGAATAAAAAGGTGTTTTGGAAATAAGTAAATAAAGTGCGTAAGACAAGGGAACAAATGGGAGCTTCAGTGAAGGGGGCTAATGGGGAGGTGATAACAAGTAGTGGTGATGTGAGAAGGAGATGGAGTGAGTATTTTGAAGGTTTGTTGAATGTGTTTGATGATAGAGTAGCAGATATAGGGTGTTTTGGTCGAGGTGGTGTGCAAAGTGAGAGGGTTAGGGAAAATGACTTGGTAAACAGAAAAGAGGTAGTAAAATCTTTGCGGAGATGAAAGCCAGCAAGGAAACGGTTTTGGATGGTATTGCAGTGGAATCTATTAAAAAAAAGGGGGCTGACTGTATTGTTGACTGGTTGGTAAGGTTATTTAATGTATATGTGAGTCATGGTGAAGTGCCTGAGGATTGGCGGAATACTTGCATAGTGCCATTGTACAAAGACAAAGGGGACAAAGGTGAGTGCTCAAATTACAGAGGTATAAGTTTGTTGAGTATTCCTGGGAAATTATATGGGAAGGTATTGATTGAGAGGGTGAAGGCATGTGCAGAGCATCAGATTGGGAAAGAGCATTGTGGTTTCAAAAGTGGTAGAGGATGTGTGGATCAGGTGTTTGCTTTGAAGAATGTATGTGAGAAAGACCTAGAAAAGCAAATGGATTTGTATGGAGCATTTATGGATCTGGAGAAGGCATATCGTAGAGTTGATAGAGATGCTCAGTGGAAGGTATTAAGAATATATGGTGTGGGAGGCAAGTTGTTAGAAGCAGTGAAAAGTTTTTTTCGAAGATGTAAGGCAAGTGTACGTGTAGGAAGAGAGGAAAGTGATTGGTTCTCAGTGAATGTAGGTTTGAGGCAGGGGTGTGTGATGTCTCCATGGTTGTTTAATTTGTTTTTTGCATGGGGGTTTTAGGGAGGTGAATGCAAGAATTTTGGAAAGAGGGGCAAGTATGAAGTCTGTTGTGGATGAAAGAGCTTGGAAAGTGAGTCAGTTGTTGTTCGCTGATGATACAGTGCTGGTGGCTGATTCATGTGAGAAACTGCAAAATCTGGTGGCTGACTTTGGTAAAGTGTGTGAAAGAAGAAAGTTGAGAGTAAATGTGAATAAGAGCAAGGTTATTCGGTACAGTAGGGTTGAGGGTCAAGTCAATTGGAAGGTAAGTTTGAATGGAGAAAAACTGGAGGAAGTAAAGTGTTTTAGATATCTGGGAGTGGATTTGGCAGCGGATGCAACCATGGAATCGGAAGTGAATCATAGGGTGGGGGAGGGGGCGAAAATTCTGGGAGCCCTGAAGAATGTGTGGAAGTCGAGAACATTATCTCGGAAAGCAAAAATGGGTATGTTTGAAGGAATAGTGGTTCCAACAATGTTATATGGTTGCGAGGCGTGGGCTATGGATAGAGTTGTGCGGAGGAGGGTGGATGTGCTGGAAATGAGATGTTTGAGGACAATATGTGGTGTGAGGTGGTTTGATCGAGTAAGTAAATATAGGGTAAGAGAGATGTGTGGTAATAAAAAGGGTGTGGTTGAGAGAGCAGAAGAGAGTGTGTTAAAATGGTTTGATCACATGGAGAGAATGAGTGAGGAGAAATTGACCAAGAGGATATATGTGTCAGAGGTGGAGGGAACGAGGTGAAGTGGGAGACCTAATCGGAGGTGGAAAGATGGAGTGAAAAAGATTTTGAGTGATCGGGGTCTGAGCATGCAGGAGGGTGAAAGGCGTGCAAGGGATTGAGTGAATTGTAACGATGTGGTATACCGGGGTCGACGTGCTGTCAATGGATTGAACCAGGGCGTGTGAAGAGTGTGGTGTAATCCATGGAAAATTCTATAGGGTCTGGATGTGGAAGGTAGCTGTGGTTTCGGTGCATTATTACATGACAGCTAGAGATTGAGTGTGAACGAATGGGGCCTTTGCTGTCTTCCTAGCGCTAACTCGCACACATGAGGGGAGAGGGGGTTGTTATTTCATGTGTGGCAGGGTGGCGATAGGAATGAATAAAGGCAGACAGTATGAATTATGTACATGTGTATATATATGTATATGTCTTTGTGTGTATATATATGGATACGTTAGATGTATAGGTATGTATATTTGCGTGTGTGGGCGTTTGTGTATATACATGTGTATGTGGGTGGGTTGGGCCATTCTTTCGTCTGTTTCCTTGAGCTACCTCGCTAACGCGTTAGACAGCGACAAAGGGGGTAACTAGAGGGGACGGGATCGGAGGGCTGGAAACCCTAACCTCCTTATATTTTAACTTTCTAAATGGGGAAACAGAATAATGAGTCACGCGTGGAGTGCTCATCCTCCTCGAAGGCTAAGATTGAGGTGTCTGAATGTGTGTGGATGAAACCAAGATAAGAAGAAAGGAGAGGTAGGTAGTAAGTTTGAGGAAAGAAACCTGAATGTTTTGACTCTGAGTGAAACGAAGCTCAAGGGTTAAGGCGAAGAGTGGTATGGGAATGTCTTGGGAATAAAGTCAAGGGTTAGTGAGAGGACAAGAGCAATGGAATGAATAGCACTACTCATAAAACAGGAATGGTGGGAGTATGTGATAGTGTAAGAAAGTGAACTCTAAATTGATATGGGTAAAACTGAAAGTGGATGGTGAGAGATGTGTGATTATTAGCACATATGAGCACATATATATATATATATATATATATATATATATATATATATATATATATATATATATATATATATATATATATATATATATATATATATATATATATATATATATATATATATATATATATATATATATATATATATATATATATATATATATATACATATATATGGTGACTGAGTTTGGTAAAGTGTGTGGAAGAAGAAAGTTAAGAGTGAATGTGAATAAGAGCAAGGTTATTAGGTACAGTAGGGTTGAGGGTCAAGTCAATTGGGAGGTGAGTTTGAATGGAGAAAAACTGGAGGAAGTGAAGTGTTTTAGATATCTGGGAGTGGATCTGGCAGCGGATGGAACCATGGAAGCGGAAGTGGATCATAGGGTGGGGGAGGGGGCGAAAATTCTGGGGGCCTTGAAGAATGTGTGGAGGTCGAGAACATTATCTCGGAAAGCAAAAATGGGTATGTTTGAAGGAATAGTGGTTCCAACAATGTTGTATAGTTGCGAGGCGTGGGCTATGGATAGAGTTGTGCGCAGGAGGATGGATGTGCTGGAAATGAGATGTTTGAGGACAATGTGTGGTGTGAGGTGGTTTGATCGAGTGAGTAACATAAGGGTAAGAGAGATGTGTGGAAATAAAAAGAGCGTGGTTGAGAGAGCAGAAGAGGGTGTTTTGAAGTGGTTTGGGCACATGGAGAGAATGAGTCAGGAAAGATTGACCAAGAGGATATATGTGTCGGAGGTGGAGGGAACGAGGAGAAGAGGGAGACCAAATTGGAGGTGGAAAGATGGAGTGAAAAAGATTTTGTGTGATCGGGGCCTGAACATGCAGGAGGGTGAAAGGAGGGCAAGGAATAGAGTGAATTGGAGCGATGTGGTATACCGGGGTTGACGTGCTGTCAGTGGATTGAATCAAGGCATGTGAAGCGTCTGGGGTAAACCATGGAAAGTTGTGTAGGTATGTATATTTGCGTGTGTGGACGTATGTATATACATGTGTATGGGGGGGGGGCATTTCTTTCGTCTGTTTCCTTGCGCTACCTCGCAAACGCGGGAGACGGCGACAAAGTATAAAAAAAAAAAAAAATATATATATGTACATATATATATATATATATATATATATATATATATATATATATATATATATATATATATATATATATATATATATATATATATATATATATATTGGAATGGATCACAATTTTGTGCGTGATCAAGATATTTCTTTGAGTCCACGGGGAAAATGAAACACGAAAATTTCCCAAGTGCACTTTCGTGTAATAATCACATCATCAGCGGAGACACAAGAGAGAAACATAAGTCAGTTGATATACATCGAAGAGAGGAAGCTAGCAAGCCATTTGGTAAACATGCAAGTGTCCAAGACATAGAATAAGCGTTCATAAACTTATCATTTTACAAATTTTATCAACAATAGAGTTATCTAATTTGCATAGACCATCACTAATATTAAGATTATAATTCTTTGTGTATGTAATGATAGAAGGTTCAATGATATTTCTCGTGGTAATAGAGTTAGAGTTGATAACTTAGATGGCGTTACTCTAGTCAATACAATGATCATAGTTTTTAACGTGATTAAGCAGGGCATTTGATTCTTGTCCCGTTCTTATACTATATTTATGTTGCTTAAGCCTAACAGAAATATCCTAACCAGTCTGCCCAACATATGATTTATCACAATTTCCACATGTCACTTTATAGATGCATTTAAGGGAATTTTCTGATGAATTCCTGATTAACATATTCTTTATAGTATTATTGTTGCTGAAGGCAACATTTGCATTAAAGGATTTAAGCAACATGTGAAGTAAGGTGAAATTATTATCAAAAGGGAGAACTTAAAGATTCTTGGTGTCAATGGGAGGTTTGGGCTCAACTCTATAAAATGATTTATTTGCTAACTTAAGGGATTCATCAATGAAAGATCTAGGGTACTTTAACTTAGATCCAATAGAATATATCTTCTCAAATTCTTCATTAATAAACTCTGGACTGCAAATACGTAATGCCCTAAAGAACATCGACTGAAATGATGATAATTCAACTCTGTCATGTTGAGATGAGTAATCATGGATATATGAGCATACATTGGTAGGTTTTCTGTATATGCTAAACTTAAACTTGTTTCCTTGCCTATAGATCATGCAATCTAAAAATGGTAACATACCATTATTTTCATTTTCTACAATAAATTTGATTGATGGTACTAAATTTTAATATTTGTAAATTTTCACTTGTTGGCCAAACACAAAGAACATCAACTACATACCTAAACCAAATTGAACTAGAAGGTAAGATATCCTTTAGTAATTTTGTTTCAAAAAAATTCCAGATAAAGATTAGAGGGTTATCCATTGCCATACCAAATTTTTGAGCATAATAATCTCCATTGAATTGGAATACACAGTCTTTTATACACAATTTTATCAATTCACTGAAAACAGACCTTGAAACAGGTCAATGAAAATCATCCAAGACATCAGATAAATATTCTAAAAGGTCATCAACTGGAACTTTAGTGAAAGGTAAGGAAATATCAAAGCTAACTAGTTTGAAATCAAAATTAACATTGATATTGCTTAGCTTGTTGACTAAATCTACATTGTTCATGATCTTAGAATTTGATATCTTACCCACTAAATGGCTTAATAAAGAAACTAACCATTTTGACAATTTATGTGTTGGAGCCTACTGAACTCACTATAAGTCTTGCTGGATAATTCTGTTTAAGTGTTTTGATAGGTCCATATATATACATATATGGCAATAAAGGGAACAAAGATGACAAACTTTTGATAAGAGAACTATTAGCTCTCAACAACAATTTCATCTCTTTAATTAAATGGGAAGAAACTGCTCCTAAGGGATTTTTGCTACGTTTAGAATATGATGTGTCATCATTTGGAAGATCATTCATCTTAGATGAATAGTTACTTTTGTCTAAAATTACAACAGTGTTAGCCTCATCTGCTTTATTAATATGTATATCATTGTCTTTTTTTAAGGTTCTAATATCTCTTATAAATCTTTTACGGCTATCAGGTTCCACTGGTTTTGACAATCTGGCATACACTAAACCCTTACAGATACTAATTTAATCATTACTTTAATTAATGTATTTCTCTAAATTACAAAAAGACTTTGTGACATCAACACAGCTGGCTTCCCTGTTAGAGCACACAAAACTTAACATAGCTTAATGCACACAAGGAATCCTAATCTAGTTGTTTATTAGACAGGTTTATCATAAGAGAAGGGTTTGTGTTCTTGGACCAGTCGCTGTTTTTAATAAGATGGTCCAACGTACAATTTAGTGTCATTTGTAGCCTATTGCGTTCTTTCGTTAATCTATCATAGCAATAGTCCAACATCCGGTTCTTCCAGTATGTCGGTATTGCCAATTGAAAGGCTCGTTTCTTCCCTCTTGTAATGCGAAAGCCCTCCTCCATTTCAAGTATCTTTAATTCAATGTGTTTCTTTAAAATAATGTTTTGAAATTGGTTAAATGGTCGACCAGACAGCTGCAACAATCGTTGAGGTAGGACAGATCTTGGCATCACTTGTTCATCAAAGCATTTCCTAAGGAATCCAAATCGTAACTTCAGTTGGTGGGCCTTGATTAACGATTTCGAGAAAGCAGTAACGAAAAGAGAAAGTCCAGGACAGCTTGTAGAGAAGTAATAGAAGAGCCGTGTGGATTCCATGTTGGAAAGGATCACAAATTTGCGCGTGATCAGGTATTCCTATGAGGCCACGGGGAAAATGAAACACGATAAGTTCCCAAGTGCACTTTCGTGTAATAATCACATCATTAGGGGAGACACAAGAGAGAAACATAAGTTAGTTGATATACGTCGAAGAGACGAAGCTAGCACGCCATTTGGTAAACATGCAACTGTCCAAGACATACAACGAGCGTTCATAAACTTATCATTTTACAAATTTTATCAACAATAAAGTTATCTAATTTGTATAGACCATCACTAATATTAAGATCATAATTCTATATGTATTTGATAATAGAAGATTCAATGATATTTCTCGTGGTAATAAAGTTAGAGCTGATAACCGAGATGGCATTCCTCCAGTCAATACAATGATCATAGTTTTTAACATGATTAAACAAGGCATTTGATTCTTGTCCCGGTCTTATTCTATATTCATGTTGCTTAAGTCTAACAGAAAGATCCTTACCAGTCTGCCCAACATAAAATTAATCACAATTTCCACATGGCACTTTATAGATGCATTCAAGAGAATGTTCTGGTGAATTCCTGATTAAGATATTCTTTATATTATTGTTGCTGAAGGCAACATTTATATTAGAGGATTTAAGCAACATGGGACGTAAGTTGAAATTATTATCAAAAGGGAGAACTAAAAGATTCTTGGTGTCAATTGGAGGTTTCGGCGCAACTCTATAGAATGATTTCTTTGCTAACTTAAGGGACTTATCAATAAAAGATCTAGGGTACTTTAACTTAGATCCAATAGAATATATCTTCTCCAACTCATCATAAATAAACTCTGGACTGCAAATACGTAATGCGCTAAAGAACATAGATTGAAATGATGATAATTTAACTCTGTCATGTTGAAATGAGTATAATGGATATATGAGCATATATTGGTAGGTTTTCTGTATATGCTAAACTTAAACTTGTTTCCTTGCCTATAGATCATGCAATCTAAAAATGGTAACATACCATTATTTTGATTTTCTACAGTAAATATGATGGAAGGTACTAAATTGTTAAGTAAGGGTAGAAATATTTGGAAGTTTTCATTTGTTGGCCAAACACGAAGAACTTCATCTACATACCTAAATCAAATTGCATTACAAGGTAAGATATCCTTTAGTTTTTTCTTTCAAAAAATTCCATATAAAGATTACTTAGTACAGGTGAAAGAACGTTACCCATTGCCATACCAAATTTTTGGGCATAATAATCTCCATTTAATTGAAATACACAATCTTTTATGCACAATTTTATCAATTTAATGAAGACAGACTTTCAAACGGGCAAATGAATATCATCCAAGACATCAAATAAATATTCTAAAAGGTCATCAACTGGAACTTTAGTGAAGAGTGAGGAAAAATCAAAGCTAACTAGTTTGAAATCAAAATTAACATAGATATTGTTTAGCTTGTTGACTAAATTTGCATTGTTCATGATATTAGAATTTGATAACTTACCCACTAAAGAGCTTGATAAAGAAACGAACCATTTTGACACTTCATATGTGATGGAGCCTTCTGAACTCGCTATAGGTCTTGCTGTAAAATTCTGTTTATGTGTTTTGATAAGTCAATACATATATACCAATAAAGGGGACAAAGATGACAAACTTTTGATAAGAGAACTATCAGCTTTCAACAACAACTTCATTTCTTTAATGAAATGGGAATAAACTGCTTCTAAGGGATATTTACAAAGTTTAGAATATGAAGTGTCATCATTTGAAAGATCATTTACTTTAGATAAATAGTTACTTTTGTCTAAAATCACAACTGTGTTGGCCTTATCTGCTTTAGTAATATGTATATCGTTGTCTTTTTTTAAGGTGCTAATACCTCATAAATTTTTTAGGGCAATTAGTTTCCACTGGTTTTCACAAACTGCCATACACTAAAACCTGACAGATATCAATTTCATTATTAATTGAATTACTGTATTTCTCTTAATTACAAAAAGACTTTGTGACGTCAACACAGCTGGCTTCTCTGTTAGAGCACACAAACTTAAACCATAGCCAAATGCACACAAGGAATCCTCATCTAGTTGTTTATTAGACAGGTTTATCACAAAAGAACGGTTTATGTTCTTGGACCAATCCCTATTTTTAATAAGATGGTCCAACTTACAATTTAGTGTCATTTGTAGTCTATTGCGTTCTGTCCTTAATCTATAAGCAATAGTCCAACATCCGGTTCCTCCAGTATGTCGGTATTGCCAATTAAAAGGCAACTTTCTTCACTACTGTAATGCGAAAGCATCGTCCATTTCAAGATCTTGTGTCACCCTGATGACGTGATTATTACACGAAAGAGCACTTGGGAATTTATCGTGTTTCATTTTCCCCGTGGACTCAAAGGAATATATATATATATATATATATATATATATATATATATATATATATATATATATATACATATATATGGATTGCGCAAAAGATGCTTGTGGCATGAGAAGAGTGGGAGGTGGGTTGATTAGAAAGGGTAGTGAGTGGTGGGATGAAGAAGTAAGAGTATTAGTGAAAGAGAAGAGAGAGGCATTTGGACGATTTTTGCAGGGAAAAAATGCAGTTGAGTGGGAGACGTATAAAAGAAAGAGACAGGAGGTCAAGAGAAAGGTGCAAGAGGTGAAAAAAAGGGCAAATGAGAGTTGGGGTGAGAGAGTATCATTAAATTTTAGGGAAATAAAAAGATGTTCTGAAAGGAGGTAAATAAAGTGCGTAAGACAAGGGAGCAAATGGGAACTTCAGTGAAGGGCGCAAATGGGGAGGTGATAACAAATAGTGGTGATGTGAGAAGGAGATGGAGTGAGTATTTTGAAGGTTTGTTGAATGTGTTTGATGATAGAGTGGCAGATATAGGGTGTTTTGGTCGAGGTGGTGCGCAAAGTGCGAGGGTTAGGGAAAATGATTTGGTAAACAAAGAAGAGGTAGTAAAAGCTTTGCGGAAGATGAAAGCCGGCAAGGCAGCAGGTTTGGATGGTATTGCAGTGGAATTTATTAAAAAAGGGGGTGACTGTATTGTTGACTGTTTGGTAAGGTTATTTAATGTATGTATGACTCACGGTGAGGTGCCTGAGGATTGGCGGAATGCGTGCATAGTGACATTGTACAAAGGCAAAGGGGATAAGAGTGAGTGCTCAAATTACAGAGGTATAAGTTTCTTGAGTATTCCTGGTAAATTATATGGGAGGGTATTGATTGAAAGGGTGAAGGCATGTACAGAGCATCAGATTGGGGAAGAGCAGTTTGGTTTCAGAAGTGGTAGAGGATGTGTGGATCAGGTGTTTGCTTTGAAGAATGTATGTGAGAAATACTTAGAAAAGCAAATGGATTTGTATGTAGCATTTATGGATCTGGAGAAGGCATATGATAGAGTTGATAGAGATGCTCTGTGGAAGGTATTAAGAATATATGGTGTGGGAGGCAAGTTGTTAGAAGCAGTGAAAAGTTTTTATCGAGGATGTAAGGCATTTGTACGTGTAGGAGGAGAGGAAAGTGATTGGTTCTCAGTGAATGTAGGTTTCCGGCAGGGGTGTGTGATGTCTCCATGGTTGTTTAATTTGTTTATGGATGGGGTTGTTAGGGAGGTGAATGCAAGAGTTTTGGAAAGAGGGGCAAGTATGAAGTCTGTTGTGGATGAGAGAGCTTGGGAAGTGTCAGTTGTTGTTCGCTGATGATACAGCGCTGGTGGCTGATTCATGTGAGAAACTGCAGAAGCTGGTGACTGAGTTTGGTAAAGTGTGTGAAAGAAGAAAGTTCAGAGTAAATGTGAATAAGAGCAAGGTTATTAGGTACAGTAGGGTTGAGGGTCAAGTCAATTGGGAGGTGAGTTTGAATGGAGAAAAACTGGAGGAAGTGAAGTGTTTTAGATATCTGGGAGTGGATCTGGCAGCGGATGGAACCATGGAAGCGGAAGTGGATCATAGGGTGGGGGAGGGGGCGAAATTTCTGGGAGCCTTGAAGAATGTGTGGAAGTCGAGAACATTATCTCGGAAAGCAAAAATGGGTATGTTGGAAGGAATAGTGGTTCCAACAATGTTGTATGGTTGCGAGGCGTGGGCTATGGATAGAGTTGTGCGCAGGAGGATGGATGTGCTGGAAATGAGATGTTTGAGGACAATGTGTGGTGTGAGGTGGTGTGATCGAGTAAGTAACGTAAGGGTAAGAGAGATGTGTGGAAATAAAAAGAGCGTGGTTGAGAGAGCAGAAGAGGGTGTTTTGAAATGGTTTGGGCACATGGAGAGAATGAGTGAGGGAAGATTGACCAAGAGGATATATGTGTCGGAGGTGGAGGGAACGAGGAGAAGAGGGAGACCAAATTGGAGGTGGAAAGATAGAGTGAAAAAGATTTTGTGTTATCGGGGCCTGAACATGCAGGAGGGTGAAAGGAAGGCAAGGAATAGAGTGAATTGGAGCGATGTGGTATACCGGGGTTGACGTGCTGTCAGTGGATTGAATCGAGGCATGTGAAGCGTCTGGGGTAAACCATGGAAAGCTGTGTAGGTATGTATATTTGCGTGTGTGGACGTATGTATATACAGGTGTATGGGGACGGGTTGGGCCATTTCTTTCGTCTGTTTCCTTGCGCTACCTCGCAAACGCGGGAGACAGCGACGAAAAAAAAAAAAAATATATATATATATATATATATATATATATATATATATA
>NC_092226.1:51731592-51931592 GCF_036320965.1 Panulirus ornatus
GTTGAGAGAGCAGAAGAGGGTGTTTTGAAGTGGTTTGGGCACATGGAGAGAATGAGTGAGGAAAGATTGACCAAGAGGATATATGTGTCGGAGGT
The DNA here is from genome assembly GCF_036320965.1 of Panulirus ornatus. NCBI lineage: Eukaryota > Metazoa > Arthropoda > Malacostraca > Decapoda > Palinuridae > Panulirus > Panulirus ornatus. The sequence continues at coordinate 51,731,688 of NC_092226.1, forward strand.
GGAGGGAACGAGGAGAAGAGGGAGACCAAATTGGAGGTGGAAAGATGGAGTGAAAAGGATTTTGTGTGATCGGGGCCTGAACATGCAGGAGGTTGAAAGGAGGGCAAGGAATAGAGTGAATTGGAGCGATGTGGTATACAGGGGTTGACGTGCTGTCAGTGGATTGAATCAAGGCATGTGAAGCGTCCGGGGTAAACCATGGAAAGCTGTGTAGGTATGTATATTTGCGTGTGTGGACGTGTGTATGTACATGTGTATGGGGGGGGTTGGGCCATTTCTTTCGTCTGTTTCCTTGCGCTACCTCGCAAACGCGGGAGACAGCGACGAGGTATAAAAAAAAAAAAAAAAAAAAAAAAAATATATATATATATATATATATATATATATATATATATATATATATATATATATATATATATATATATATATATATATATATATATATATATATATATATATATATATATATATATATTTATACATATTATTATTATTATCATATTATATTATTATTTTGCTTAGTCGCTGTCTCCCGCGTTTGCGAGGTAGCGCAAGGAAACAGAGAAAAGAAATGGCCCAACCCACCCCTATACACATGTATATACATACACGTCCACACACGCAAATATACATACCTATAAATCTCAATGTACACATATATATACACACAGAGACACATACATATATGCCCATGCACACAATTCACACTGTCTACCTTCATCCATTCCCATCGCCATCTCGCCACACATGGAATACCATCCCCCTCCCCCCTCATGTGTGCGAGGTAGCGCTACGAAAAGACAACAAAGGCCCCATTCGTTCACACTCAGTCTACCTGTCATACAATAATGCCCGAAGCCACAGCTCCCTTTCCACATCCAGGCCCCACACAGCTTTCCATGGTTTACCCAAGACGCTTCACATGCCCTGATTCAATCCACTGAAAGCAGGTCAACCTCGGTACACCACATCGATCCAATTCACTCTATTCCTTGCCCACCTTTCACCCTCCTGCATGTTCAGGCCCTGATCACTCAAAATCTTTATGATAGAGTGGCAGATATAGGGTGTTTTGGTCGAGGTGGTGTGCAAAGTGAGAGAGTTAGGGAAAATGATTTGGTAAACAGAGAAGAGGTAGTAAAAGCTTTGCGGAAGATGAAAGTCGGCAAGGCAGCGGGTTTGGTTGGTACTGCAGTGGAATTTATAAGAAAAGGGGGTGACTGTATTGTTGACCGGCTGATAAGGATATTTAATGTATGTATGATTCATGGTGAGGTGCCTGAGGATTGGCGGAATGATTGCATAGTGCCATTGTAAAAAGGCAAAGGGGATAAGAGTGAGTGCTCAAATTACAGCGGTATAAGTTTGTTGAGTATTCCTGGTAAATTATATGTGAGAGTATTGATTGAGAGGGTGAATGCATGTACAGAGCATCAGATTGGGGAAGAGCAGTGTGGTTTCAGAAGTGGTAGAGGAAGTGTTGATCAAGTGTTTGCTTTGAGGAATGTATATGAGAGATACTCAGAAAAGCAAATGGATTTGTATGTAGCATTTACGGATCTGGAGAAAGCTTATGATAGAATTGATAGAGATGCTCTGTGGAAGGTATTAAGAATATATGGTGTGGGAGGCAAGTTGTTAGGAGCAGTGAAAAGTTTTTATCGAGGATGTAAGGCAAGTGTATGTGTAGGAAGAGAGGAAAGCGATTGGTTCTCAGTGAATGTAGGTTTACGGTAGAGGTGTGGGATGTCTCGATTGTTGTTTAATTTGTTTATAGATGGGGTTGTTAGGGAGGTGAATGCAAGAGTTTTGGAAAGAGGGGCAAGTATGCAGTCTGTTGTGGATGAAAGAGCTTGGGAAGTGAGTCAGTTATTGTTCGCTGATGATACAGCGCTGGTGGCTGATTCATGTGAGAAACTGCAGAAGCTGGTGACTGAGTTTGGTAAAGTGTGTGAAAGAAGAAAGTTAAGAGTAAATGTGAATAAGAGCAAGGTTATTAGGTACAGTAGGGTTGAGGGTCAAATCAATTGGGAGGCAGGTTTGAATGGAAAAAAACTGGAGGAAGTAAAGTGTTTTAGATATCTGGGAGTGGATCTGGCAGAGGATGGAACCATGGAAGCAAAAGTGAATCATAGGGTGGGTGAGGGGGCGAAAATTCTGGGAGCCTTGTAGAATGTTTGGAAGTCGAGAACATTATCTCGGAAAGCAAAAATGTGTATGTTTGAAGGAATAGTTGTTCCAACAATGTTGTATGGTTGTGAGGCGTGGGCTATGGATAGAGTTGTGCGCAGGAGGATGGATGTGCTGGAAATGAGATGTTTGAGGACAATATGTGGCGTGATGTGGTTTGATCGAATAAGTAATATAAGGGTAAGAGAGATGTGTGGAAATAGATTGTGGTTGAGAGAGCAGAAGAGGGTGTTTTGAAATGGTTTGGGCACATTGAGGAAAGATTGACCAAGAGGATATATGTGTCAGAGGTGGAGGGAACTATGAGAAGTGGGAGACGAAATTGGAGGTGGAATGATGAAGTGAAAAAGATTTTGAGTGATCGGGGCCTGAACATGCAAGAGGGTGAAAGGCATGCAAGGAATAGAGTGAATTGGAACGATGTGGTATACCGGGGTCGACGTGCTGTCAAAGGATTGAACCAGGGCATGTGAAGCGTCTGGGGTAAACCATGAAAAATTCTGTGGGGCCTGGATGTGGAAAGGGAGCTGTGGTTTCAGTGCATTATTACATGACAGCTAGAGACTGAGTGTGAACGAATGGGGCCTTTGTTGTCTTTTGCTTGCGCTACCTCGAACACATGAGGGGGGAGGTGGTTATTATTCCATGTGTGGTGAAGTGCGATGGGAATAAATAAGGGCAGACAGTATGAATTATATACATGTGTATATATGTATATGTCTGTGTGCGTGTATATATAAATGTGTACATTGAGATGTATAGGTATGTATATTTGCGTGTGTGGACGTGTATGTATATACATGTGTATGTGGGTGCGTTGGGCCATTCTTTCGTCTGTCTCCTTGCGCTACCTTGCTAACGCGGCAGAGGGCGACAAAGCAAAATAAATAAATACATATATATATATATATATATATATATATATATATATATATATATATATATATATATATATATATATATATATATATATATATATATATATATATATATATATATATATATACATATATATATATATATATATATATATATATATATGTATATATATTTTTTTTTCTTTTTGCTTTGTCGCTGTCTCCCGCGTTTGCGAGGTAGCGCAAGGAAACAGACGAAAGAAATGGCCCAACCCACCCCCATACACATGCCTTGATTCAATCCACTGACAGCACGTCAACCCCAGTATACCACATCGCTCCAATTCACTCTATTCTTTGCCCTCCTTTCACCCTCCTGCATGTTCAGGCCCCGATCACACAAAATCTTTTTCACTCCATCTTTCCACCTCCAATTTGGTCTCCCTCTTCTCCTCGTTCCCTCCACCTCCGACACATATATCCTCTTGGTCAATCTTTCCTCACTCATTCTCTCCATGTGACCAAACCATTTCAAAACACCCTCTTCTGCTCTCTCAACCACGCTCTTTTTATTTCCACACATCTCTCTTACCCTTACGTTACTTACTCGATCAAACCACCTCACACCACACATTGTCCTCAAACATCTCATTTCCAGCACATCCATCCTCCTGCGCACAACTCTATCCATAGTCCACGCCTCGCAACCATACAACATTGTTGGAACCACTATTCCTTCAAACATACCCATTTTTGCTTTCCGAGATAATGTTCTCGACTTCCACACATTCTTCAAGGCTCCCAGAATTTTCGCCCCCTCCCCCACCCTATGATCCACTTCCGCTTCCATGGTTCCATCCGCTGCCAGATCCACTCCCAGATGTCTAAAACACTTCACTTCCTCCAGTTTTTCTCCAATCAAACTCACCTCCCAATTGAATTGACCCTCAACCCTACTGTACCTAATAACCTTGCTCTTATTCACTTTTACTCTTAACTTTCTTCTTTCACACACTTTACCAAACTCAGTCACCAGCTTCTGCAGTTTCTCACATGAATCAGCCACCAGCGCTGTATCATCAGCGAACAACAACTGACTCACTTCCCAAGCTCTCTCATCCCCAACAGACTTCATACTTGCCCCTCTTTCCAAAACTCTTGCATTCACCTCCCTAACAACCCCATCCATAAACAAATTAAACAACCATGGAGACATCACACACCCCTGCCGCAAACCTACATTCACTGAAAACCAATCACTTTCCATTCTTCCTACACGTACACATGCCTTACATCCTCGATAAAAACTTTTCACTGCTTCTAACAACTTGCCTCCCACACCATATATTCTTAATACCTTCCACAGAGCATCTCTATCAACTCTTTCATATGCCTTCTCCAGATCCATAAATGCTACATACAAATCCATTGGCTTTTCTAAGTATTTCTCACATACATTCTTCAAAGCAAACACCTGATCCACACATCCTCTACCACTTCTGAAACCACACTGCTCTTCCCCAATCTGATGCTCTGTACATGCCTTCACCCTCTCAATCAATACCCTCCCATATAATTTGCCAGGAATACTCAACAAACTTATACCTCTGTAATTTGAGCACTCACTCTTATCCCCTTTGCCTTTGTACAATGGCACTATGCACGCATTCCGCCAATCCTCAGGCACCTCACCATGAGTCATACATACATTAAATAACCTTACCAACCAGTCCACAATACAGTCACCCCCTTTTTTAATAAATTCCACTGCAATACCATCCAAACCTGCTGCCTTGCCGGCTTTCATCCTCCGCAAAGCTTTTACTACCTCTTCTCTGTTTACCAACTCATTTTCCCTTACCCTCGCACTTTGCACACCACCTCGACCAAAACACCCTATATCTGCCAGTCTATCATCAAACACATTCAACAAACCTTCAAAATACTCACTCCATCTCCTTCTCACATCACCACTACTTGTTATCACCTCCCCATTTGCGCCCTTCACTGAAGTTCTCATTTGCTCCCTTGTCTTACGCACTTTATTTACCTCCTTCCAGAACATCTTTTTATTCTCCCTAAAATTTAATGACACTCTCTCACCCCAACTCTCATTTGCCCTTTTTTCACCTCTTGCACCTTTCTCTTGACCTCCTGTCTCTTTCTTTTATACGTCTCCCACTCAATTTCATTTTTTCCCTTTAAAAATCGTCCAAATGCCTCTCTCTTCTCTTTCACTAATACTCTTACTTCTTCATCCCACCACTCACTACCCTTTGTAATCAACCCACCTCCCACTCTTCTCATGCCACAAGCATCTTTTGCGCAATCCATCACTGATTCCCTAAATACATCCCATTCCTCCCCCACTCCCCTTACTTCCATTGTTCTCACCTTTTTCCATTCTGTACTCAGTTTCTCCTGGTACTTCCTCACACAAGTCTCCTTCCCAAGCTCACTTACTCTCACCACCCTCTTCACCCCAACATTCACTCTTCTTTTCTGAAAACCCATACAAATCTTCACCTAAGCCTCCACAAGATAATGATCAGACATCCCTCCAGTTGCACCTCTCAGCACATTAACATCCCAAAGTCTCTCTTTCGCGCGCCTGTCAATTAACACGCAATCCAATAACGCTCTCTTGCCATCTCTCCTACTTACATAAGTATACTTATGTATATCTCGCTTTTTAAACCAGGTATTCCCAATCATCAGTCCTTTTTCAGCACATAAATCTACAAGCTCTTCACCATTTCCATTTACAACACTGAACACCCCATGTATACCAATTATTCCCTCAACTGCCACATTACTCAACTTTGCATTCAAATCACCCAACACTATAACCCGGTCTCGTGCATCAAAACCAATTAATAGCACGTCGACCCCGGTATACCACATCGTCCCAATTCACTCTATTCCTTGCACGCCATTCACCCTCATGCATGTTCAGGCCCCGATCACTCAAAATATTTTTCACTCCATCTTTCCACCTTCAATTTTGTCTCCCACTTCTCGTTCACTCCACCTCCGACATATATATCCTCTTCGTTAATCTTTCCTCATTCATTCTTTCCATGTGACAAAACTATTACAAAACACCCACATCTGCTCTCTCAACCACACTCTTTTTATTACCACACATCTCTCTTACCCTATTATTACTTACTCGATCACACCACCTTGCACCATATATTGTCCTCAAACATCTCATTTCCAGCACATCCACCCTCCTCCGCACAACTCTATCTATAGCCCACACCTCACAACCATATAACATTGTTGGAGCCACTATTCGTTCAAACATAACCACTTTTGCTTTCCGAGATAATGTTCTCGACTTCCACACATTCTTCAACGCTCCCAGAACCTTCTCCCCATTCCCCAACCTATGATTCACTTCCGCTTCCTTGGTTCCATCCGCTGCCAAATCCACTTCAGATGTCTAAAACACTTCACTTCCTCCAGTTTTTCTCCACTCAAACGTACCTCCCAGTTGACTTGTCCTTCAACCCTACTGTACGTAATAACCTTGCTTTTATTCACATTTACTCCCAGCTTACTTCTTTCACACACTTTACCAAACTTAGTCACTAGCTTCTGCAGTTTCTCACACGAACTAGCCACCAGCGCTGTATCATCAGAGAACAACAACGGACTCACTTTCCAACCTCTCTCCTCCACAACAGACTGCATACTTGCCTCTCTCTCCAAAACTCTTGAATTTACCTCTCTAACAACCCCATCCATAAACAAATTAAACAACCATGGAGACATCACGGACCCCTGCTGCAAACCTACATACACTGAGAACCAATCATTTTCAATTCTTCCTACACGTCCACATGCCTTACATCCTCGATAAAAGTTTCTCACTACTTCTATAACTTGCCTCCTACACCATATATTCCTAATACCTTCCAGAGAACATCTCTATCAACTCTATTATATGCCTTCTCCAGATCCATAAATGCTACATAGAAATTCATTTGTTTTTCTAAGTATACCTCACATACATTCTTCAAAGCAAATACCTAATCCACACATCCTCAACCACTTCTGAATCCACACTGCTCTTCCTCTCTCAATCAATACCGTCCCATATAATTTCCCAGGAATACTCAACAAACTTATACCTCTGTAATTTGAGCACTCACTCTTATCCCCTTTGCATTTGTACAATGGCACTATGCAAGCATTCCGCCATTCCTCATGCCCCTCACCATGAGTCATACATACATTAAATAATCTTACCAACCAGTCAACTATACAGTCACCCCCTTTCTTAATAAATTCCACTGCAATAGCATCCAAACCCGCTACCTTGCCGGCTTTCATCTTCCGCAAAGCTTTTACTACCTCTTCTCTGTTTACCAAATCATTCTTCCTAACCCTCTCACTTTGCGCACCACCTCGACCAAAACACCCTATATCTGCCACTCTATCATCAAACACATTCAACAAACCTTCAGAATCCTCACTCCATCACCTCACATCATCACAACTTGTTATCACCTCCCCATTAGCCCCCTTCACTGAAGTTCCCATTCATTTCTTTGTCTTATGCACTTTAATTACCTCCTTCCAAAACATCTTTTTATTCTCCCAAGAATTTAATGATACTCTCTCACCCCAACTCTCATTTGCCCTCTTTTTCACCTCTTGCACCTTTCTCTTGACCTCTTGCCTCTTTCTTTTATACATCTCCCACTCAGTTGCATTATTTCCCTGCAAAAATCGTCCAAATGCCTCTCTCTTGTCTTTTGATAATAATCTTACTTCTTCATCCCACCAATCACTACCCTTTCTAATCTGCCCACTTACCACCCATCTCATGCCACAAGCATCTTTTGCGCAAGCCATCACTGCTTCCATAAATACATCCCATTCCTTCCCCACTCCCCTTACCTCCTTTTTTCTCACCTTTTTCCATTCAGTACTCAGTGTCTCCTGGTACTTCCTCTCACAAGTCTCCTTCCCAAGGTCTCTTACTCTCACCACTCTCTTCGCCTTATCATTTTCTCTTCTTTTCTGAAAACCTCTTCAAATCTTCACCTTCGCCTCCACAAGATAATGAGCAGACATACCTCCAGTTGCACCTCTCAGCACATTAACATCCAAAAGTCTCTCTTTCACGTGCCGATCAATTAACACGTAATCCAATAACGCTCTCTGGCCATTTCTCCTACTTACATACGTATACTTATGTATATCTCTCTTTTTAAATCAGGTATTCCTAATCACCAGTCGTTTTTCAGCACATAAATCAACAACCTCTTCACCATTTCCATTTACAACACTGAACACTCCATGTATACCAATTATTCCCTCAACTGCCACATTACTCACTTTGCATTCAAATCACCCATCACTATAACCCGATCTCGTGCATCAAAACCACTAACACACTCGTTCAGCTGCTCCCAAAACACTTGCCTCTCATGATCTTTCTTCTCATGCCCAGGTGCATATGCAACAATAATCACCCATCTCTCTCCATCAACTTTCAGTTTTACCCATATCAATCTAGAGTTTACTTTCTTACACTCTATCACATACTCCCACAACTCCTGTTTCAGGAGTAGTGCTACTAGTTCCCTTGCTCTTGTTCTCTCACTAACCCCTGACTTTACTCCTAAGACATTCCGAAACCGCTCTTCTCCTTTACCCTTGAACTTCGTTTCACTGAGGGCCAAAACATCCAGGTTCCTTTCCTCAAACATACTACCTTTCTCTCCTTTTTTCTCATCTTGGTCACATCCACACACATTTAGACACCCCAATCTGAGCCGTCTAGGAGGATGAGTACTCCCCGCGTGACTCCTTCTCCTGTTTCCTCTTTTAGAAAGTTAAAATATATATATATATATATATATATATATATATATATATATATATATATATATATATATATATATATATATATATATATATATATATATATATATATATATATATATATATATATATATATATATATATATATATATATATATATATATATATATATACACATATATATATATATATATATATATATATATATATATATATATATATATATATATATATATATATATATATATGTATGTATATATTTTCTTTTTTTTGCTTTGTCGCTGTCTCCCGCGTTAGCGAGGTAGCGCAAGGAAACAGACGAAAGAGTGGCCCAACCCACCCACATACACATGTATATACATACACGTTCACACCAGCAAATTTACATACCTATACATCTCAATGTATACATATATATATACACACACAGACATATACATATATACCCATGTACATAGTTCATACTCTCTGCCTTTTTTCATTCCCGTCGCCACCCCGCCCCACATGGAATAAAAACACCCTTCCCCATCATATGTGCGGGTAGCGCTAGGAAAAGGCAACAAAGGCCCAGTCCTTCACACTCAGTCTCTAGCTGTCATGTATTAATGCACTGAAACCACAGCTCCCTTTCCACATCCAGGCCCCACAGAACTTTCCATGTTTTACCCCAGACGCTTCACATGCCCTGGTTCAATCCATTGACAGCACGTCGACCCTGGTACACCACATCGTCCCAATTCACTCTATTCCTTGCACGCCTTTCACCCTCATGCATGTTCAGGCCCCGATAACTCAAAATCTTTTTCACTCCATCTTTCCACCTCCAATTTGGTCTCCCACTTCTCCTCGTTCCCTCCACCTCTGACACATATATCCTCTTCGTCAATCTATCCTCACTCATTCTCTCCATGTGACCAAATCATTTCAAAACATCCTCTTCTGCTATCTCAACCACGCTCTTTTTATTACCACACCTCTCTCTTACCCTATTAGTACTTATTCGATCAATCCACCTCACACCATATATTGTCCTCAAACATCTCATTTCCAGCACATCCACTCTCCTGCGCAATGCTCTATCCATAGCCCACGCCTCCCAACCATACAACATTGTTGGAACCACCATTCATTCAAACATACCCATTTTTGCTTTCCAGATAATGTTCTCGACTTCCACACATTCTTCGAAGGCTCCCAGAATTTTCGCCCCCTCCCCCACCCGATGATTCACTTCCGCTTCCATGGTTCCATCCGCTGCCAAATCTACTCCCCGATATCTAAAACACTTCACTTCCTCCAGTTTTTCTCCATTCAAACTTACCTCCCAATTTACTTGACCCTCAACCCTGCTGTACCTAATAACCTTACTCTTATTCACATTTACTCTCAAGTTTCTTCTTTCACACGCTTTACCAAACTCAGTCACCAGCTTCTGCAGTTTCTCACATGAATCAGCCACCAGTGATGTATCATCAGCGAACAACAACTGACTCACTTCCCAAGATCTCTCATCCACAACAGACTGCATACTTGCCCCTCATTCCAAAGCTCTTTCATTCACCTCCCTAACAACACCATCCATAAACAAATTAAACAGCCATGGAGACATAACACACTCCTGCCGCAAACCTATATTCACTGAGAACCAATCACTTTCCTCTCTTCCTACACGTACACATGCCTTACATCCTCGATAAAAACTTTTCACTGCTTCTAACAACTTGCCTCCCACACCATATATTCTTAATACCTTCCACAGAGCATCTCTATCAACTCTATCATATGCCTTCTCCACATACATAAATGCTACATACAAATCTATTTGCTTTTCTAAGTATTTCTCACATACATTCTTCAAAGAAAACACCTGATCCACACATCCTCTACCACTTCTGAAACCACACTGCTCTTCCCCAATCTTATTCTCTGTACATGCCTTCACCCTCTCAATCAATACCCTCCCATATAATTTATCAGGAATACTCAACAAACTTATATCTCTGTAATTTGAGCATTCACTCTTATCCCCTTTGTACAATGGCACTATGCACGCATTCCGCCAATCCTCAGGCACCTCACCATGAGTCATATATACATTGAATAACCTTACTAACCAGTCAACAATAGAGTCACCCCCTTTTTAAATAGATTCCGCTGCAATACCATCCAAACCCGGCTGCCTTGCCGGCTTTCATCTTCCGCAAAGCTTTTACTACCTCTTCTCTGTTTGCCAAATCATTTTCCCTAACCCTCTCACTTTGCATACCACCTCGACCAAAACACCCTATATCTACCACTCTATCATCAAACGCATTCAACAAACCTTCAAAATACTCACTCCATCTCCTCACATCACCACTACTTGTTATCACCTTCCCATAAGCCCCCTTCACTGGTTCCCATTTGTTCCCTTGTCTTACGCACTTTATTTACCTCCTTTCAAAACATCTTTTTATTCTTCCTAAAATTTAATGATACTCTCTCACCCCAACTCTCATTTGCCCTCTTTTTCATCTTCTGCACTCTTTCTCTTGACCTCCTGCCTCTTTCTTTTATACATCTCCCAATTATTTGCATTATTTCCCTGCAAAAATCTTCCAAATTCCTCTCTCTTCTCTTTCACTAATAATCTTACTTCTTCATCCCACCCTTCACTACCCTTTCTAATCTGCCCACCTCCCACGCTTCTCATGCAACAAGCATGTTTTGCGCAAGCCGTTACTGCTTCCCTAAATACATCTCATTCCTCCCCCACTCCCCTTACGCCGTTTGTTTGCATTTTTTTCCATTCTTTATTCAGTCTCTCCTGGTACATCCTCTCACAAGTCTCCTTCCCAAGCTCACTTACTCTCACCACTCACTTCACCCCAACATAATCTCTTCTGAAAATCTCTACAAATCTTCACCACAAGATAACGATCAGACATCCCTCCAGTTGCACCTCTCAGCACATTAACATCCAAAAGTCTCTTTCGCACGCCTATCAATTAACACGTAATCCAATAACGCTTTCTTGCCATCTCTCCTACTTACATACGTATACTTATGTATATCTCTCTTTTTAAACCAGGTATTCCCAATCACCTGTCCTTTTTCAGTACATAAATCTACAAGGTCTTCACCATTTCCATTTACAACACTGAACACCCTATGTACACCAAATGTTCCCTCAACTGCCACATTACTCACCTTTGCATTCAAATCACCCATCACTATAACCCGATCTCGTGCATCAAAACCACTAACACACTCATTCAGCTGCTCCCAAAACACTTGCCTCTCATGATTAAACACCCTTGATGGCTATGGTGATATCAGACACGTTTGTCGCAGACCTAACTTTATCTTGCAACGCTTACCCTCCTCTCTCCCTACTGGTACCCAGGCCTTACACTTGATAGAAATTCCTTACTGCTTCAGGCAACTCTCCTCTTACACCGCATATTCGTAACACCTTACACAAACCATCTCTATCAACCCTATACATGCTATCTAAAGATCCATAAATGCCGCCTTTAAATCCTTCTGTGTCTCTATCAGTTTATCACACACATTCATGAAAATGCACATCGACAACCTCTTCTCATCTGATTCTCTGTTCATGCCACCAACCTCTCAATCACTATTTTCCAGTTACATTCAACAAACTTCTTCCTGTGCCATTCGAACACTCACCTTTGTCCCCATTTCCTTTATATAAAGACCCTATATAAGAATTCCGCGGAATGATCTATATATACACTGAAAATCCTAATAATCAACACAGTCATCCCCTTTCTTAAGAAATTCGACTTCATTACTATTCATTACTAAGTGCAGTGCGTTTTTCTTGGGAGAATATATCATGTGTAGGAGTGGGAGGGAGGTGGATGAGTGGTTTCAGATGGAGATGAGTCTGCTTCCAGGGTGTGTGACGTCACTATGGCTGTTTAATCATGTAGGTGAGGAAGGTGAATGCGTGTTTCTCGGAACGATGGCTGGATCTACAATATGCTGGGGTTTAAGGATGCGGGCTTGGAACGAGGTAAGTCAGTTGCTGTTTGCATATGCCACGGCTCGAGAGAAAACTCCAGGAGCTTGTGTCTGAGTCTGGAAGGGGATGAAAAAAAGGAAACTGCAAGTTAATGTGAACAAAAGTAAGGTAATGAGGTATAGCGCAAAGGGGGCCAGACAAGATGACTTGAGTGTGAGTTTGAGAGAGGAAAACCTGGATTTAGGTACCTGAGAGTAGCTTTTGCAGCAGATGGAGCAGTGGTAGTGGAGGAATAGAATGGGAGAGAGGTCCTTAGGGTCCTGGATGTATTGAAGAGTGTGTGGAAGAAGTCAGTGTCTATTAGGGCAAAGATAGGTATGTTTGAAGGTTTAGTGGTCCCGACAGGGTTATATGGATGTGAGTCTCGTGCCTTGAGTGCAAAAGAAGAAAAGAGGTAAATGTTTTGGGTATGTAACGTCTGCGATAAAATGTGTAGGGAAATTCAGTACAAGAGCGATGTGTGGCAATGAGTGAAGATTGACTGAGAGAGCTGACCAGCTTTTATTGAAACGATTTGGACATATTGGGTGAATGAACAAAGGGAAGACTGTCTTGATGATTCCCATGTCAGAGGACAGGGAGCAAGTAGGAGAGGGAGGCCGAGAAGATGGAAGGATGGGGTCTGAGGTTCCATAGCCTGAACATTCAGAAGGTTGAGAGGCGTGCAAGGAAAGGAATGACTTGAAGCAATTTTGGATATGGAGGAGAGGGTGAGGGACGACGTGCTGTCGATGGGCCGAACCAGGGCATTTGAAACGGCCAAGGAAAACCATAGAAAGGTCTGTGTGGTTTGACTATGGACAAGGGGGCTCTGTTTTCAGTGCATTATACATGACAGCTAGAGAGTGAATGTGAGCAAATGGGTGTCGTACATCATCTGTTACAAGTAGTGAAATGTGTCCCAAGACAGCATGATGTGTTTCGAGGCAGTATAGATATCATGAAGTAGTCAAAGTTGTAATGACTTGTAGAAGTTGTTGAGCACCTATCATGTGAAGGTGTGTTATGACAGGCTAGTTCCGTCATGTATCCTCTACTACCACTGCCTTTCGCCACCATTTGGCTTCTCCTCATCATCGCCTTGTTCCCAGTCACCATCTTTTTCTTGCCCTTCATTACCTTATGTCTCCCAGCGTCACCCCTCCTCTCATGCCATTCAGCAGCTTGTGTCTCGTCTTCACCACATCCTCCTTCCTCTCCTGCATTCGCCAGTTTGTGTGTCTTCCCCATCGCCTCACTCTCCTTGTCCTTCTCCATCATGTAACCCCTTCCAATCATCCTTTCTTCCTCACTTCATCAATGTGTCAACTTGGTACGCTACCCCCTCTCTACCAGCCCCGTGAATACACCTCCAGACATAATTTTCTTCGTTCTGCTTTTCCCATTCATCGGCCGTGCACAACACAGTACGAAGAAGGGCTCTGCGCCCACTCCTTCACAGGAAACCACCATTATTGATGATCCAATACTGTGCAAACACCTTCTCAGTACACAGATAACAATAACTTCCCGAACACAAATACCACAAGAATCTTCTCCAGTGGATATGCTCACATATCACAGTATCGGAGGAATGTCTGTGAATGCGATCCATGTCAGTAAGAAGATATCATCAGTGACATTTCATAGTGTGCAGGAACTCTCCTCGCCAAACGTACCCATTTTGTAAGATAATGCTCAAGTTTTCCTACGCCTACGCTGTATCTATATTGTAAGAACAGTCTTCAAAGTATGCAGATAACGCAGCATCGTTTGATGTACTCTATGATTATACGAGTAAGTCTTGATGTATGATTGTGTCCCATATTTCTATGCAGTGTGATAGAATTTTTAGTACTCAGGCCTCTTTCTCACGTGGAGATTCGCTGTACCTATTAATCCCTTGAGAACACCTCTGCAGTTGCACCATGTCAGGACACTACTGATGTACATCTCTCCACTCTCACTCAGTTTCCCAGATGAAGTAAATTTTCTAAAACTATTTTCTTGGTGCATACCAGTTGTAAACTTTTTCCTGCATTCTCTCAGTACACAGTAGTAAATTACATCTTCACTCCCTCAGCACACACACACACACACACACACACACACACACACACACACACACACACACACACACACACACACACACAAACACACACACACACACACACACACACACACACACGCACGCGCACACACACACACACACACACACACACACACACACACACACACACACACACACACACACACACACACATACAAATATAAAGGTCTTTTTCTACACACCCTTCAGGCAACAGAGGTCCAGCTCCCTTCAGACACTAGAGGTCCAATTTTCTCTGTATTTTCACTCCCTGAGTCTGCAACATGTGTAAACCTTCCTCCACACTCCCTCATTACACAAGAGAGGAAAGCTTTCCCTCTGTACACACACTCCCCATTATTGAAGCCGATGTGTGATAAGGGTGAAGTGAGCTTCCTCCCCTAGCCCAGCCTCGCCTGCCTGTTAGGATAATGCCTCACTGCAAAAGGGAGAGTGAAGCCACCAACCCAGCGACAAGGAATGAACAACGGGTGAACACTTGAAGAATAAAAGGGGTATAAAAAGGGGACGCGAACAAACGGAGAGGGAAATGTATGATGGCAGGTGAGGAACAGGCGGTTGAACGGTCCATGATGAACACTTTGGGTGAACAGATGATGAACTAGAGGCGTAGGGCAGTGAACATAGCGTGAGCAACTAATGAATGTGTGAATAAATGATGAACGCACAGTAAGATTGTGATGAAGGGAGATGAGGATATCACGAACTAAGGGTGGACAGATGGTGAACAAAGGATATAACACTTGACGAAGACTGAATATGCATTTTGAACAGATTAAATGATAAAGAAGCAGTTGGTACTGAGAATACTGATCGATAAGGAAGTAGGCCAAAAATAAATCATGAAAATTGGTGAACAGAACATGAACCACTGAGCAAGTATTTTGACCAGGTAGATTTGAGAACAAATCCTGAACAATTCAACAAGCTAAAAATAAGATCCGAATAAGTATTATATACTTATAAAGTGATGAACTGTCTTGAATCAGTTGATGTATATTTCATAAAGTTACGTACAATATATGGTGCCACAGCAGACGACAAATAGTTATTTTTAGAAGAGAAGAAGAAATGTTAAGTCATAGGCAAGTAATATGAGCCAGGCAGAAGAGGGTGATGGATGATTTCGGAATCAGGAAGAACATGGCAAGTCCTCTTGTTTCACCACACATATAGACCACTGTGGACTTCCCCCTGGCCAGCCCTCACCGTCCTAGGAATAAATTATGCACACTCATATTTCTGCCGCTAATGGAGCCGCTGTGATAAGTCTAGCAGCGAATGGTGATTTCTCTTGCCTCTTCCTATTCTCTGTTTTCCTCATCTATTTCTTATTCACTTCCTCATTTATTTTCCATGTATATTTGTATGTTGTTGGGTATCATGACCTCCAGAATCCTCATAGTATGTATGGTCATTAAGCCAGAAACCGTGCCTTATGTCAGACATACTAACCACAGAAATGATCTTTTTATCATTGTATTCCTCTTCCTTATATTGTCTCGTTCCGTTACTGGATTTCACTTCTCTAATAATTTGCCCAAATTACCATTTCTTATAATTCCTTTTCTCCTTATCATTTGTATTCTTTCGTTGTTTTATTCGTCTCTTTGCGTATCTCCCTTGGAATGAATAATACTTTCTTTCCCACTTCCTGTTTCTCAGTATCTAAAAATCTTTCTCATTTCAGTTCTGTTTTTAAGGATTTGACAGCCTTACTCCTTTGTCTCTCTGCCAGCCACGATCCTGGAGGGGTGTGAAGGCTTCTCACAAAGAAATTTAAACAGGAACAGAAAACTGGGTTTTTCGAGGCTGTTTTGTGATGGTAGAAGAGATTAGAAGCACAGAGCACAGTGTGAGAATTTTTAAGATGGAAAAATGCCTTTAAAGTTTATACCTACATAGGCGAAAGTGACCTTAATTATAACCTAGCAGTGACGTATTATTCAAGCTTATTGTTGAATATATGTATGTATGTATGGTACTGTTTTCCAATAGTTCCATTGGTTAAGTCATACGTTTACGATCCAATTACGGAAAAAGTATTTTGCCTTATACGGAGTAAACAGGCTATCCGTGAGTACGGATGAAATCAAATTGATCTAGTCCTACAGAGCGCGCTGAAGTATAGACCGCTGAAGATTTCTTTATTTTGAAAATCTATATTAGATCACCTCTTAACTCTCTCCTTTCAGTGTTGATGTCACTTCGACGACCTGTCTAGGAATTACCACTCTCTCTCTCTCTCTCTCTCTCTCTCTCTCTCTCTCTCTCTCTCTCTCTCTCTCTCTCTCTCTCTCTCTCTCTCTCTCTCTCTCTCTCTCTCTCTCTCTCTCTCTCTCTCTCTCTCTCTCAAGAATGATATCGAAAGAAAGAATGGCCCAACCCACCCACATACACATGTATGTACATACACGTCCACACACACAAATATACATACCTATAAATCTCAATGTATACATATAAATACCCACACAGACATATACATAAAAACACATGTGCATAATTCATACTATCTGCCCTTATTCATTCCCATCGCCACCCCGCAACACATGGAATAACAACCCCCTCCCCCAAATAAGTGTGAGGCAGCGCTAGGAAAAGACAACAAAGGCCACATTCGTTAACACTCAGTCTCTAGCTGTCATGTAATAATGCACCGAAACCACATATCCCTTTCCACATCCAGGCCCCAGAGAACTTTCCATGGTTTACCCCACACGCTTCACATGCCCTGGTTCAATCCATTGACAGCACGTCGACCCCGGTATACCACATCGTTCCAATTCACTCTATTCCTTGCACGCCTTTCACCCTCTTGTATGTTCAGGCCCCGATCACTCAAAATCTTTTTCACTCCATCTTTCCACCTCCAATTTGGTCTCCTACTTCTCCTCTTTCCCTCTACCTCTGACACATATATCCTCTTGGTCAATCTTTCCTCACTCATTCACTCCATTTGACCAAACCATTTCAAAACACCCTCTTCTGCTCTCTCAACCACACTCTTTTTATCACCACACATCTCTCTTACCCTATTATTACTTACTCGATCAAACCAGCTCAGGCCACATATTGTCCTCAAACATCTCATTTCCAGCACATCCACCCTCCTGCGCACAACTCTATCCATAGCCCATGCCTCACAACCATACAACATTGTTGGAACCACTATTCCTTCAAACATACACATTTTTGCTTTCCGAGATAATGTTCTCTACTTCCACACATTCTTCAAGGCTCCCAGAATATTCGCCCCCTCCCCCACCCTATGATTTACTTCCGCTTCCATGGTTCTATCCGCTGCCAAATCAACTCCCAGATATCTAAAACACTTCACTTCCTCCAGTTTTTCTCCATTCAAACTTACCTCCGAATTGACTTGACCCTCAACCCTACTGTATCTAATAACCTTGCTCTTATTCACATTTACTCTTAACTTTCTTCTTTCACACACTTTACCAAACTCAGTCACCAGCTTCTGCAGTTTCTCACATGAACTAGCCACCAGCGCTGTGGTATCAGCGAATAACAACTGACTCACTTCCCAAGCCCTCTCATCCACAACAGACTGCATACTTGCCCCTCTTTCCAAAACTCTTGCATTCACCTCCCTAACAACCCCATCCACAAACAAATTAAACAACCATTGAGACGTCACACACCCCTGCCGGAAACCTACATTCACTGAGAACAAATCACTCTCCTCTCTTACTACACGTACACATGACTTACATCCTCTATAAAAACTATTAACTGCTTCTAACAACTTGCCTCCCACACCAAATATTCTTAATACCTTCCACAGAGCATCTCTATCAACTCAATCATATGCCTTCTCCAGATCCATAAATGCTACATACAAATCCATTTGCTTTTCTAAGTGTTTCCCACATATATTCTTCAAAGCAAACACCTGAACCACATATCATCTACCACTTCTGAAACCACACTGCTCTTCCCCAACCTGATGCTCTGTACATGCCGTCACCCTCTCGCTCAATACCCTCCCATATGATTTCCAAGGAATACTCAACAAACTTATACCTCTGTAATTTGACGACTCACTCTTATCCCCTTTGCCTTTGTACAATGGCACTATGCAAGCATTCCGCCAGTCCTCAGGCAACTCACCATGAATCATACATACATTAGATAACCTTACCAACCAGTCAACAGTACAGTCACTCACTTTTTTAATAAATTCCACTGCAATACCATCAAAACCCGCTGCCTTGCCGGCTTTCATCTTCCGCAAAGCTTTTGCTACCTATTCTCTGTTTACCAAATCATTTTCCGTAACCCTCTCTCTTTGCACACCACCTCGACCAAAACACCCTATATCTACCACTCTATCATCAAACACATTCAACAAACCTTCAAAATACTCACTCCATCTCCTTCTCACATCACCACTACTTGTTATCACCTCCCCATTTGCGCCTTTCACTGAAGTTCCCATTTGCTCCCTTGTCTTACGCACTTTATTTACCTCCTTCCAGAACATCTTTTTATTCTCCCTAAAATTTAATGATACTCTCTCACCCCAACTCTCATTTGCCTCTTTTTTCACCTCTTGCACCTTTCTCTTGACCTCCTGCCTCTTTCTTTTATACATCTCCCATTCATTTGCATTATTTCCCTGCAAAAATCGTCCAAATGCCTCTCTCTTCTCTTTCACTAATAATCTTACTTCTTCATCCCACCACTCACTTCCCTTTCTAATCTGCCCACCTCCCACGCTTCTCATGCCACAAGCATCTTTTGCGCAAGCCATCACTGCTTCCCTAAATACATCCCATTCCTCCCCCACTCGCCTTACCTCCTTTGTTCTCACCTTTTTCCATTCTGTACTCAGTCTCTCCTGGTACTTCCTCACATAAGTCTCCTTCTCAAGCTCACTTACTCTCACCACTCTCTTCACCCCAACATTCTCTCTTCTTTTCTGAAAACCTCTACAAATCTTCACCTTCACCTCCACAAGATAATGATCAGACATCCTTCCAGTTTCACCTCTCAGCACATTAACATCCAAAAGTCTCTCTTTCGCGCGCCTATCAATTAACAAGTAACACAATAACGCTCTGTGGCCATCTCTCCTACTTACGTAAGTTATTATATTATTATTTTGCTTTGTCGCTGTCTCCCGCGTTAGCGAAGTAGCGCAAGGAAACAGACGAAAGAATGGCCCAACCCGCCCACATACACATGTAAATACATACACGTCCACACACGCAAATATACATACCTATACATCTCAATGTACACATAAATATACACACACAGACATATACATATATACACATGTAAATAATTCATACTGTCTGCCTTTATTTGTTCCCATCGCCACCTCGCCACACATGGAATAACAACCCCTTCCCCCCTCATGTGTGCGAGGTAGCGTTAGGAAAAGACAACAAAGGGCCCATTCGTTCACACTTAGTCTCTAGCTGTCATGTAATAATGCACCGAAACCACAGCTCCCTTTCCACATCCAGGCCCCACACACTTTCCATGGTTTACCCCACACGCTTCACATGCCCTGGTTCAATCCATTGACAGCACGTCGACCCCGGTATACCATATCGTTCCAATTCACTCTATTCCTTGTCCGCCTTTCACCCTCCTGCATGTTCAGGCCCCGATCACTCAAAATCTTTTTCACTCCATCTTTCCACCTCCAATTTGGTCTCCCACATCTCCTCGTTCCCTCCACCTCTGACACATACATCTTCTTGGTCAATCTTTCCCCATCTCCATGAGACCAAACCATTTCAAACACCTTCTTCTGCTCTCTCAACCACACTCTTTTTATTTCCACACATCTCTCTCACCCTTACATTACTTACTCGATCAAACCACCTCACACCACATATTGTCCTCAAACATCTCATTTCCAGCACATCCACCCTCCTCCGCAAAACTCTATCCATAGCCCACGCCTCCCAACCATACAACATTGTTGGAACCACTATTCCATCAAACATACCCATTTTTGCTTTCCGAGATAATGTTCTCGACTTCCACACATTTTTCAAGGCTCCCAGAATTTTCGCCCCCTCCCCCACCCTATGATTTACTTCCGCTTCCATGGTTCCATCCGCTGCCAAATCCACTCCCAGATATCTAAAACACTTTCCTTCCTCCAGTTTCTCTCCATTCAAACTTACATTCGAATTGACTTGACCCTCAATCCTACTGTACCTAATAACCTTGCTCTTATTCACATTTACTCTTAACTTTCTTCTTTCACACACTTTACCAAACTCAGTCACCAGCTTCTGCAGTTTCTTAAATGAATCAGCCACCAGCGCTGTATCATCAGCGAACAACAACTGACTCACTTCACAAGCTCTCTCATCCACAACAGACTGCTTACTTGCCCCTCTTTCCAAAACTCTTGCATTCACCTCCCAAGCAACCCCATCCATAAACAAATTAAACAACCATGGACACATCACACACCCCTGCCGCAAACCTACATTCACTGAGAACCAATCACTTTCCTCTCTTCCTACACGTACACATGCCTTACATCCTCGATAAAAACTTTTCACTGCTTCTAACAACTTGCCTCCCACACCATACATTCTTAAAACCTTCCACAGAGCATCTCTATCAACTCTATCATATGCCTTTTCCAGATCCATAAATGCTACATACAAATCCATTTGTTTTTCTAAGTATTTCTCACATACATTCTTTAAAGCAAACAACTGATCCACATATCATCTACCACTTCTGAAACCACACTGCTCTTCCCCAATCTGATACTCTGTACACGCTCTGGATGGTATTGCAGTGGAATTTATTAAAAAAAGGGGGTGACTGTATTGTTGACTGGTTGGTAAGGTTATTTAATGTATGTATGACTCATTGTGAGGTGCCTGAGGATTGGCGGAATGCGTGCATAGTGCCATTGTACAAAGGCAAAGGAGATAAGAGTGAGTGCTCAAATTACAGAGGTATAAGTTTGTTGAGTATTCCTGGTAAATTATATGGGAGGGTATTGATTGAGAGGGTGAAGCCATGTACAGAGTATCAGATTGGAGAAGAGCAGTGTATATATATATATATATATATATATATATATATATATATATATATATATATATTTTTTTTTTTTGCTTTGTCGCTGTCTCCCGCGTTTGCGAGGTAGCGCAAGGAAACAGACGAAAGAAATGGCCCAACCCACCCCCATACACATGTATATACATACGTCCACACACGCAAATATACATACCTACACAGCTTTCCATGGTTTACCCCAGACGCTTCACATGCCTTGATTCAATCCACTGACAGCACGTCAACCCCGGTATACCACATCGCTCCAATTCACTCTATTCCTTGCCCTCCTTTCACCCTCCTGCATGTTCAGGCCCCGATCACACAAAATCTTTTTCACTCCATCTTTCCACCTCCAATTTGGTCTCCCTCTTCTCCTCGTTCCCTCCACCTCCGACACATATATCCTCTTGGTCAATCTTTCCTCACTCATCCTCTCCATGTGCCCAAACCACTTCAAAACACCCTCTTCTGCTCTCTCAACCACGCTCTTTTTATTTCCACACATCTCTCTTACCCTTACGTTACTCACTCGATCAAACCACCTCACACCACACATTGTCCTCAAACATCTCATTTCCAGCACATCCATCCTCCTGCGCACAACTCTATCCATAGCCCACGCCTCGCAACCATACAACATTGTTGGAACCACTATTCCTTCATACATACCCATTTTTCCTTTCCGAGATAATGTTCTCGACTTCCACACATTCTTCAAGGCCCCCAGAATTTTCGCCCCCTCCCCCACCCTATGATCCACTTCCGCTTCCATGGTTCCATCCGCTGCCAGATCCACTCCCAGATATCTAAAACACTTCACTTCCTCCAGTTTTTCTCCATTCAAACTCACCTCCCAATTCACTTGACCCTCAACCCTACTGTACCTAATAACCTTGCTCTTATTCACATTTACTCTTAACTTTCTTCTTCCACACACTTTACCAAACTCAGTCACCAGCTTCTGCAGTTTCTCACATGAATCAGCCACCAGCGCTGTATCATCAGCGAACAACAACTGACTCACTTCCCAAGCTCTCTCATCCCCAACAGACTTCATACTTGCCCCTCTTTCCAAAACTCTTGCATTCACCTCCCTAACAACCCCATCCATAAACAAATTAAGCAACCATGGAGACATCACACACCCCTGCCGCAAACCTATATTCACTGAGAACCAATCACTTTCCTCTCTTCCTACACGTACACATGCCTTACATCCTCGATAAAAACTTTTCACTGCTTCTAACAACTTTCCTCCCACACCATATATTCTTAATACCTTCCACAGAGCATCTCTATCAACTCTATCATATGCCTTCTCCAGATCCATAAATGCTACATACAAATCCATTTGCTTTTCTAAGTATTTCTCACATACATTCTTCAAAGCAAACACCTGATCCACACATCCTCTACCACTTCTGAAACCACATATATATATATATATATATATATATATATATATATATATATATATATATATATATATATATATATATATATATATATATATATATATATATATATATTTACACAAACGTCAATAGTAGTTCTCATCAATTTAACCACTGTATCAATAAGCTTCAATGTCTAAGCTACATTTTATCCAATTTCACTATTTTCTTGTCAAAGCACCATGTATGAAAACTATCACTCCAGTAACACAACTATAAATATTTACTTCCCCTTTAAAAAAAGTTCTGGGGAAGTCTGTCTCGATACACTGCGGGACACTCTACCACCTGGCGAGGTTTGTGTTGCAATGGTTCTTGATTTACAAACGTAGTAGCATCACTGGTGGGCCAAGGTAGTTCCGTTGGCGAAGAGGAGCTCATGAAACATGTCGGAAAGCATGCTACTGCAGGCAGGAATGAAGGCTGATGCAAACTGATATCGCTCTGAATGATGTGATGGGGACAAGATGATCCTCTGACTCACGTCCTAGAGATCCGATCCCACAGAGCGGACGAGGCTGCTTCAGTTGGCGTGAATGGGGTCATCATCAATACACACTGCCATCCTAACACATCTAATTGTGTAAATGAATTAAACATTTCCTTTTTCCATAGCCAGAGGTTGAACCATTATGTGACATTCATTTTTTCATTTCATTTCAAGCTAGAAGTTTCAGTTTTCTAAATTGTTTCTTACATTTTTCATATGTAAATATATGTGTGTGTGTGTGTGTGTGTGTGTGTGTATGTGCGTGTATGTGTGTGTATGTGTGTGTATGTGTATATATATATGTATATTATCCCTGGGGATAGGGGTGAAAGAATACTTCCCACGCATTCCTCGCGTGTCGTAGAAAGCGACTACAGGGAACGGGAGCGGGGGGCCAGAAATCCTCCCCTCCTTGTATTTTTTCAACTTTCTAAAATGGGAAACAGAAGAAGGAGTCACGCGGGGAGTGCTCATCCTCCTCGAAGGCTCAGAGTGGGGTGCCTAAATGTGTGTGGATGTAACCAAGATGTGAAAAAAGGAGAGATAGGTAGTATGTTTGAAGAAAGGAACCTGGATGTTTTGGCTCTGAGTGAAACGAAGCTCAAGGGTAAAGGGGAAGAGTGGTTTGGGAATGTCTTGGGAGTAAAGTCAGGGGTTAGTGAGAGGACAAGAGCAAGGGAAGGAGTAGCAGTACTCCTGAAACAGGAGTTGTGGAAGTATGTGATAGAATGTATGAAAGTAAATTCTCGATTAATATGGGTAAAACTGAAAGTTGATGGAGAGAGGTGGGTGATTATTGGTGCATATGCACCTGGGCATGAGAAGAAAGATCATGAGAGGCAAGTGTTTTGGGAGCAGCTGAATGAGTGTGTGAGTGGTTTTGATGCACGAGACCGGGTTACAGTGTTGGGTGCTTTGAATGCAAAGGTGAGTAATGTGGCAGTTGAGGGAATAATTGGTATACATGGGGTGTTCAGTGTTCTAAATGGAAATGGTGAAGAGCTTGTAGATTTATGTGCTGAAAAAGGACTGATGATTGGGAATACCTGGTTTAAAAAGCGAGATATACATAAGTATACTTATGTAAGTATGAGAGATGGCCAGAGAGCGTTATTGGATTACGTGTTAATTGACAGGCGCGCGAAAGAGAGACTTTTGGATGTTAATGTGCTGAGAGGTTCAACTGAAGGGACGTCTGATCATTATCTTGTGAAGGCTAAGGTGAAGATTTGTATGGGTTTTCAGAAAAGAAGAGTGAATGTTGGGGTGAAGAGGGTGGTGAGAGTAAGTGAGCTTGGGAAGGAGACTTGTGTGAGGAAGTACCAGGAGAGACTGAGTACAGAATGGAAAAAGGTGAGAACAATGGAAGTAAGGGGAGTGGGGGAGGAATGGGATGTATTTAGGGAATCAGTGATGGATTGCGCAAAAGATGCTTGTGGCATGAGAAGAGTAGGAGGTGGGTTGATTAGAAAGGGTAGGGAGTGGTGGGATGAAGAGGTAAGAGTACTAGTGAAAGAAAAGAGAGAGGCATTTGGACGATTTTTGCAGGGAAAAAATGCAATTGAGTGGGAGACGTATAAAAGAAAGAGACAGGAGGTCAAGAGAAAGGTGCAAGAGGTGAAAAAAAGGGCAAATGAGAGTTGGGGTGAGAGAGTATCATTAGATTTTAGGGAGAATAAAAAGATGTTCTGGAAGGAGGTAAATAAAGTGCGTAAGACAAGGGAACAAATGGGAACTTCAGTGAAGGGCGCAAATGGGGAGGTGATAACAAGTAGTGGTGATGTGAGAAGCAGATGGAGTGAGTATTTTGAAGGTTTGTTGAATGTGTTTCATGATAGAGTGGCAGATATAGGGTGTTTTGGTCGAGGTGGTGTGCAAAGTGCGAGGGTTAGGGAAAATGATTTGGTAAACAGAGAAGAGGTAGTAAAAGCTTTGCGGAAGATGAAAGCCGGCAAGGCAGCAGGTTTGGATGGTATTGGAGTGGAATTTATTAAAAAAGAGGGTGACTGTATTGTTGACTGTTTGGTAAGGTTATTTAATGTATGTATGACTCATGGTGAGGTGCCTCAGGATTGGCGGAATGCGTGCATAGTGCCGTTGTACAAAGGCAAAGGGGATAAGAGTGAGTGCTCAAATTACAGAGGTATAAGTTTGTTGAGTATTCCTGGTAAATTATATGGGAGGGTATTGATTGAGAGGGTGAAGGCATGTACAGAGCATCACATTGGGGAAGAGTAGTGTCGTTTCAGAAGTGGTAGAGGATGTGTGGATCAGGGGTTTTCTTTGAAAATTTTTTTTTTTTTTTTTTTTATACTTTGTCGCTGTCTCCCGGGTTTGCGAGGTAGCGCAAGGAAACAGACGAAAGAAATGGCCCAACCCCTCCCATACACATGTACATACACACGTCCACACACGCAAATATACATACCTACACAGCTTTCCATGGTTTACCCCAGACGCTTCACATGCCTTGATTCAATCCACTGACAGCACGTCAACCCCTGTATACCACATCGCTCCAATTCATTCTATTCCTTGCCCTCCTTTCACCCTCCTGCATGTTCAGGCCCCGATCACACAAAATCCTTTTCACTCCATCTTTCCACCTCCAATTTGGTCTCCCTCTTCTCCTCGTTCCCTCCACCTCCGACACATATATCCTCTTGGTCAATCTTTCCTCACTCATTCTCTCCATGTGCCCAAACCATTTCAAAACACCCTCTTCTGCTCTCTCAACCACGCTCTTTTTATTTCCACACATCTCTCTTACCCTTACGTTACTTACTCGATCAAACCACCTCACACCACACATTGTCCTCAAACATCTCATTTCCAGCACATCCATCCTCCTGCGCACAACTCTATCCATAGCCCACGCCTCGCAACCATACAACATTGTTGGAACTACTATTCCTTCAAACATACCCATTTTTGCTTTCCGGGATAATGTTCTCGACTTCCACACATTTTTCAAGGCTCCCAAAATTTTCGCCCCCTCCCCCACCCTATGATCCACTTCCGCTTCCATGGTTCCATCCGCTGACAGATCCACTCCCAGATATCTAAAACACTTCACTTCCTCCAGTTTTTCACCATTCAAACTCACCTCCCAATTGACTTGACCCTCAACCCTACTGTACCTAATAACCTTGCTCTTATTCACATTTACTCTTAACTTTCTTCTTCCACACACTTTACCAAACTCCGTCACCAGCTTCTGCAGTTTCTCATATGAATCCGCCACCAGCGCTGTATCATCAGCGAACAACAACTGACTCACTTCCCAAGCTCTCTCATCCCCAACAGACTTCATACTTGCCCCTCTTTCCAAAACTCTTGCATTTACCTCCCTAACAACCCCATCCATAAACAAATTAAACAACCATGGAGACATCACACACCCCTGCCGCAAACCTACATTCACTGAGAACCAATCACTTTCCTCTCTTCCTACACGTACACATGCCTTACATCCTCGATAAAAACTTTTCACTGCTTCCAACAACTTGCCTCCCACACCATATATTCTTAATACCTTCCACAGAGCATCTCTATCAACTCTATCATATGCCTTCTCCAGATCCATAAATGCTACATACAAATCCATTTGCTTTTCTAAGTATTTCTCACATACATTCTTCAAAGCAAACACCTGATCCACACATCCTCTACCACTTCTGAAACCACACTGCTCTTCCCCATGTGAGAAATACTTAGAAAAGCAAATGGATTTGTATGTAGCATTTATGGATTTGGAGAAGGCATATGATAGAGTTGATAGAGATGCTCTGTGGAAGGTATTAAGAATATATGGTGTGGGAGGCAAGTTGTTGGAAGCAGTGAAAAGTTTTTATCGAGGATGTAAGGCATGTGTACGTGTAGGAAGAGAGGAAAGTGATTGGTTCTCAGTGAATGTAGGTTTGCGGCAGGGGTGTGTGATGTCTCCATGGTTGTTTAATTTGTTTATGGATGGGGTTGTTAGGGAGGTGAATGCAAGAGTTTTGGAATGAGGGGCAAGTATGAAGTCTGTTGGGGATGAGAGAGCTTGGGAAGTGAGTCAGTTGTTGTTCGCTGATGATACAGCGCTGGTGGCGGATTCATATGAGAAACTGCAGAAGCTGGTGACGGAGTTTGGTAAAGTGTGTGGAAGAAGAAAGTTAAGAGTAAATGTGAATAAGAGCAAGGTTATTAGGTACAGTAGGGTTGAGGGTCAAGTCAATTGGGAGGTGAGTTTGAATGGAGAAAAACTGGAGGAAGTGAAGTGTTTTAGATATCTGGGAGTGGATCTGGCAGCGGATGGAGCCATGGAAGCGGAAGTGGATCATAGGGTGGGGGAGGAGGCGAAAATTCTGGGAGCCTTGAAGAATGTGTGGAAGTCGAGAACATTAAAAAAATATGTATATATATATATATATATATATATATATATATATATATATATATATAAATATATATATATATGTATATTTATATATATTTATATATATATATATATATATATATATATATATATATATATATATATATATATATATATATATATATTTTTTTTTTCTTTTTTTTTGCTTTGTCGCTATCTCCCGCGTTAGCGAGGTAGCGCAAGGAAACAAACGAAAGAAATGGCCCAACCCACCCCCATACACATATATATACATACGTCCACACACGCAAATATATATACCTACACAGCTTTCCATGGTTTACCCCAGACGCTTCACATGCCTTGATTCAATCCACTGACAGCACGTCAACCCCGGTATACCACATCCCTCCAATTCACTCTATTCCTTGCCCTCCTTTCACCCTCCTGCATGTTCAGGCCTCGATCACACAAAATCTTTTTCACTCCATCTTTCCACCTCCAATTTGGTCTCCCTCTTCTCCTCGTTCCCTCCACCTCCGACACATATATCCTCTTGGTCAATCTTTCCTCACTCATTCTCTCCATGTGCCCAAAACATTTCAAAACACCCTCTTCTGCTCTCTCAACCACGCTCTTTTTATTTCCACACATCTCTCTTACCCTTACGTTACTTACTCGATCAAACCACCTCACACCACACATTGTCCTCAAACATCTCATTTCCAGCACATCCATCCTCCTGCGCACAACTCTATCCATAGCCCACGCCTCGCAACCATACAACATTGTTGGAACCACTACTCCTTCAAACATACCCATTTTTGCTCCGAGATAATGTTCTCGACTTCCACACATTCTTCAAGGCTCCCAGAATTTTCGCCCCCTCCCCCACCCTATGATCCACTTCCGCTTCCATGGTTCCATCCGCTGCCAGATCCACTCCCAGATATCTAAAACACTTCACTTCCTACAGTTTTTCTCCATTCAAACTTACCTCCCAATTGACTTGACCCTCAACCCTACTGTACCTAATAACCTTGCTCTTATTCACATTTACTCTTAACTTTCTTCTTTCACACACTTTACCAAACTCAGTCACCAGCTTCTGCAGTTTCTCACGTGAATCAGCCACCAGCGCTGTATCATCAGCGAACAACAACTGACTCACTTCCCAAGCTCTCTCATCCCCAACAGACTTCATACTTGCCCCTCTTTCCAAAACTCTTGCATTCACCTCTCTAACAACCCCATCCATAAACAAATTAAACAACCATGGAGATATCACACACCCCTGCCGTAAACCTACATTCACTGAGAACCAATTACTTTCCTCTCTTCCTACACGTACACATGCCTTACATCCTCGATAAAAACTTTTCACTTCTTCCAACAACTTGCCTCCCACACCATATATTCTTAATACCTTCCACAGAGCATCTCTATCAACTCTATCATATGCCTTCTCCAAATCCATAAATGCTACAAACAAATCCATTTGCTTTTCTAAGTATTTCTCACATACATTTTTCAAAGCAAACACCTGATCCACACATCCTCAACCACTTCTGAAACGACACTGCTCTTCCCCAATCTGATGCTCTGTACATACCTTCACCCTCTCAATCAATACCCTCCCATATAATTTACCAGGAATACTCAACAAACTTATACCTCTGTAATTTGAGCACTCACTCTTATCCCCTTTGCCTTTGTACAACGGCACTATGCACGCATTCCGCCAATCCTCAGGCACCTCACCATGAGTCATACATACATTAAATAACCTTACCAACCAGTCAACAATACAGTCACCCTCTTTTTTAATAAATTCCACTGCAATACCATCCAAACCTGCTACCTTGCCGGCTTTCATCTTACGCAAAGCTTTTACTACCTATTCTCTGTTTACCAAATCATTTTCCCTAACCCTCTCTCTTTGCACACCACCTCGACCAAAACACCCTATATCTGCCACTCTATCATCAAACACATTCAACAAACCTTCAAAATACTCACTCCATCTCCTTCTCACATCACCACTACTTGCTATCACCTCCCCATTTGCGCCTTTCACTGAAGTTCCCATTTGCTCCCTTGTCTTACGCACTTTATTTACCTCCTTCCAGAACATCTTTTTATTCTCCCTAAACTTTAATGATACTCTCTCAAACCAACTCTCATTTGCCCTTTTTTTCACCTCTTGCACCTTTCTCTTGACCTCCTGTCTCTTTCTTTTATACGTCTCCCACTCAATTGCATTTTTTCCCTGCAAAAATCGTCCAAATGCCTCTCTCTTCTCTTTCACTAATACTCTTACTTCTTCATCCCACCACTCACTACCGTTTCTAATCAACCCACCTCCCACTCTTCTCATGCCACAAGCATCTTTTGCGCAATCCATCACTGATTCCCTAAATACATCCCATTCCTCCCCCACTCCCCTTACTTACATTGTTCTCACCTTTTTCCATTCTGTACTCAGTCTCTCCTGGTACTTCCTCACACAAGTCTCCTTCCCAAGCTCACTTACTCTCACCACCCTCTTCACCCCAACATTCATATAAATGTATATATGTATACATTATTACATGACAGCTAGGGACTGAGTGTTAACGAATGGGGCCTTTGTTGTCTTTTCCTAGCGCTACCACGCACACATGAGGCTGGAGTGGGTTGTTGTTCCATGTGTGGCGGGGTGGCGATGGGAATAAATAAAGGCAGACAGTATGAATTATGTACATGTGTATATATGTATATGTCTGTGTGTTTATATCTATTGTACATTGCGATGTATAGGTATGTATATTTGCGTGTGTGGGCATGTATGTATATACATATGTATGTGGGTGAGTTGGGCCATTCTTTCGTCTGTTTCCTTGCGCTACTTCGCTAATGCGGGAGACAGCGACAAAGCAATGTAAAATAAATAAATATATATATATATATATATATATATATATATATATATATATATATATATATATATATATATATATATATATATATATATATATATATATATTTTTTTTTTTTTTTTTTATACCTCGTCGCTGTCTCCCGCGTTTGCGAGGTAGCGCAAGGAAACAGACGAAAGAAATGGCCCAACCCCCCCCATACACATGTACATACATACGTCCACACACGCAAATATACATACCTACACAGCTTTCCATGGTTTACCCCGGACGCTTCACATGCCTTGATTCAATCCACTGACAGCACGTCAACCCCTGTATACCACATCGCTCCAATTCACTCTATTCCTTGCCCTCCTTTCACCCTCCTGCATGTTCAGGCCCCGATCACACAAAATCCTTTTCACTCCATCTTTCCACCTCCAATTTGGTCTCCCTCTTCTCCTCGTTCCCTCCACCTCCGACACATATATCCTCTTGGTCAATCTTTCCTCACTCATTCTCTCCATGTGCCCAAACCACTTCAAAACACCCTCTTCTGCTCTCTCAACCACGCTCTTTTTATTTCCACACATCTCTCTTACCCTTACGTTACTTACTCGATCAAACCACCTCACACCACACATTGTCCTCAAACATCTCATTTCCAGCACATCCATCCTCCTGCGCACAACTCTATCCATAGCCCACGCCTCGCAACCATACAACATTGTTGGAACCACTATTCCTTCAAACATACCCATTTTTGCTTTCCGGGATAATGTTCTCGACTTCCACACATTTTTCAAGGCTCCCAAAATTTTTGCCCCCTCCCCCACCCTATGATCCACTTCCGCTTCCATGGTTCCATCCGCTGACAGATCCACTCCCAGATATCTAAAACACTTCACTTCCTCCAGTTTTTCTCCATTCAAACTCACCTCCCAATTGACTTGACCCTCAACCCTACTGTACCTAATAACCTTGCTCTTATTCACATTTACTCTTAACTTTCTTCTTCCACACACTTTACCAAACTCCGTCACCAGCTTCTGCAGTTTCTCACATGAATCCGCCACCAGCGCTGTATCATCAGCGAACAACAACTGACTCACTTCCCAAGCTCTCTCATCCCCAACAGACTTCATACTTGCCCCTCTTTCCAAGACTCTTGCATTTACCTCCCTAACAACCCCATCCATAAACAAATTAAACAACCATGGAGACATCACACACCCCTGCCGCAAACCTACATTCACTGAGAACCAATCACTTTCCTCTCTTCCTACACGTACACATGCCTTACATCCTCGATAAAAACTTTTCACTGCTTCTAACAACTTGCCTCCCACACCATATATTCTTAATACCTTCCACAGAGCATCTCTATCAACTCTATCATATGCCTTCTCCAGATCCATAAATGCTACATACAAATCCATTTGCTTTTCTAAGTATTTCTCACATACATTCTTCAAAGCAAACACCTGATCCACACATCCTCTACCACTTCTGAAACCACACTGCTCTTCCCCAATCTGATGCTCTGTACATGCCTTCACCCTCTCAATCAATACCCTCCCATATAATTTACCAGGAATACTCAACAAACTTATACCTCTGTAATTTGAGCACTCACTCTTATCCCCTTTGCCTTTGTACAATGGCACTATGCACGCATTCCGCCAATCCTCAGGCACCTCACCATGAGTCATACATACATTAAATAACCTTACCAACCAGTCAACAATACAGTCACCCCCTTTTTTTATAAATTCCACTGCAATACCATCCAAACCTGCTGCCTTGCCGGCTTTCATCTTCCGCAAAGCTTTTACTACCTCTTCTCTGTTTACCAAATCATTTTCCCTAACCCTCTCACTTTGCACACCACCTCGACCCAAACACCCTATATCTGCCACTCTGTCATCAGACACATTCAACAAACCTTCAAAATACTCATTCCATCTCCTTCTCACATCACCACTACTTGTTATCACCTCCCCATTTACGCCCTTCACTGAAGTTCCCATTTGCTCCCTTGTCTTACGCACCCTATTTACCTCCTTCCAGAACATCTTTTTATTCTCCCTAAAATTTACTGATAGTCTCTCACCCCAACTCTCATTTGCCCTTTTTTTCACCTCTTGCACCTTTCTCTTGACCTCTTGTCTCTTTCTTTTATACTTCTCCCACTCAATTGCATTTTTTCCCTGCAAAAATCGTCCAAATGCCTCCCTCTTCTCTTTCACTAATACTCTTACTTCTTCATCCCACCACTCACTACCCTTTCTAAACAGCCCACCTCCCACTCTTCTCATGCCACAAGCATCTTTTGCGCAATCCATCACTGATTCCCTAAATACATCCCATTCCTCCCCCACTCCCCTTACTTCCATTGTTCTCACCTTTTTCCATTCTGTACACAGTCTCTCCTGATACTTCCTCACACAGGTCTCCTTCCCAAGCTCACTTACTCTCACCACCTTCTTCACCCCAACATTCACTCTTCTTTTCTGAAAACCCATACTAATCTTCACCTTAGCCTCCACAAGATAATGATCAGACATCCCTCCAGTTGCACCTCTCAGCACATTGACATCCAAAAGTCTCTCTTTCGCACGCCTGTCAATTAACACGTAATCCAATAACGCTCTCTGGCCATCTCTCCTACTTACATAAGTATACTTATGTATATCTCGCTTTTTAAACCAGGTATTCCCAATCATCAGTCCTTTTTCAGCACATAAATCTACAAGCTCTTCACCATTTCCATTTACAACACTGAACACCCCATGCATACCAATTATTCCCTCAACTGCCACATTACTCACCTTTGCATTCAAATCACCCATCACTATAACCCGGTCTCGTGCATCAAAACCGCTAACACACTCATTTAGCTGCTCCCAAAACACTTGCCTCTCATGATCTTTCTTCTCATGCCCAGGTGCATATGCACCAATAATCACCCACCTCTCTCCATCAACTTTCAATTTTACCCATATTAATCGAGAATTTACTTTCTTACATTCTATCACATACTCCCACAACTCCTGTTTCAGGAGTATTGCTACTCCTTCCCTTGCTCTTGTCCTCTCACTAACCCCTGACTTCACTCCCCAGACATTTCCAAACCACTCTTCCCCTTTACCCTTGAGCTTCGTTTCACTCAGAGCCAAAACATCCAGGTTCCTTTCCTCAAACATACTACCTATCTCTCCTTTTTTCACATCTTGGTTACATCCACACACATTTAGGCACCCCACTCTGAGCCTTCGAGGAGGATGAGCACTCCCCGCGTGACTCCTTCTTCTGTTTCCCATTTTAGAAAGTTAATACAAGGAGGGGAGGATTTCTGGCCCCCCGCTCCCGTCCCCTCTAGTCGCTTTCTACGACACGCGAGGAATACGTGGGAAGTATTCTTTCACCCCTATCCCCAGGGATAATATACATATATATATATACACACACACACACACACACACACATACGCACATACACACACACACACACACATACATATATATACATATGAAAAATGTAAGAAACAATTTAGAAAACAAACTTTTAGCTTGAAAAGAATGAAAAAAATGAACGTCACATAATGGATCAACCTCTGGCTATGGAAAAGGAAATGTACAATTTATTCACACAAACGTCAATAGCAGTTCTCATCAATTTCACCACTGAATCAATAAGCTTCAATGTCTAAGCTACATTCTTCTCCAACTTCACTATTTTCTTGTCAAAACACCATGCATGAAAACTATCACTCCAGTAACACAACTGTTCAGCGTTCGTCTTTCCTTCGACCAATGGTGACGGAAGGGTTGATCCGGACTAGGACGTTGGGCACAGTCACGAACTGGAACTCTGCATGCTTGGCGTTGGGGAAGTACACCTCAGGTTTCCAGATGGCCTTGACGAGGTTGGGATCGTTCAGGTCCAACGGCTGCATGATGTCTGCGTGGTTCCGTCCAGGACATGCACGGAGACGGAGGCGGGCTTGGCGTAGTCTGGGGCGCAGGTGTATATATATATATATATATATATATATATATATATATATATATATATATATATATATATATTTTTTTTTTTTTTTTTTTTTTTTTTATACTTTGTCGCTGTCTCCCGCGTTTGCGAGGTAGCGCAAGGAAACAGACGAAAGAAATGGCCCAACCCCCCCCCCCCCATACACATGTACATACACACGTCCACACACGCAAATATACATACCTACACAGCTTTCCATGGTTTACCCCAGACGCTTCACATGCCTTGCTTCAATCCACTGACAGCACGTCAACCCCTGTATACCACATGACTCCAATTCACTCTATTTCTTGCCCTCCTTTCACCCTCCTGCATGTTCAGGCCCCGATCACACAAAATCTTTTTCACTCCATCTTTCCACCTCCAATTTGGTCTCCCTCTTCTCCTCGTTCCCACCACCTCCGACACATATATCCTCTTGGTCAATCTCTCCTCACTCATTCTCTCCATGTGCCCAAACCATTTCAAAACACCCTCTTCTGCTCTCTCAACCACGCTCTTTTTATTTCCACACATCTCTCTTACCCTTACGTTACTTACTCGATCAAACCACCTCACACCACACATTGTCCTCAAACATCTCATTTCCAGCACATCCATCCTCCTGCGCACATCTCTATCCATAGCCCACGTCTCGCAACCATACAACATTGTTGGAACCACTATTCCCTCAAACATACCCATTTTTGCTTTCCGAGATAGTGTTCTCGACTTCCACACATTTTTCAAGGCTCCCAAAATTTTCGCCCCCTCCCCCACCCTATGATCCACTTCCGCTTCCATGGTTCCATCCGCTGACAGATCCACTCCCAGATATCTAAAACACTTCACTTCCTCCAGTTTTTCTCCATTCAAACTCACCTCCCAATTGACTTGACCCTCACCCCTACTGTACCTAATAACCTTGCTCTTATTCACATTTACTCTCAACTTTCTTCTTCCACACACTTTACCAAACTCAGTCACCAGCTTCTGCAGTTTCTCACATGAATCAGCCACCAGCGCTGTATCATCAGCGAACAACAACTGACTCACTTCCCAAGCTCTCTCATCCCCAACAGACTTCATACTTGCCCCTCTTTCCAGGACTCTTGCATTTACCTCCCTTACAACCCCATCCATAAACAAATTAAACAACCATGGAGACATCACACACCCCTGCCGCAAACCTACATTCACTGAGAACCAATCACTTTCCTCTCTTCCTACACGTACACATGCCTTACATCCTCGATAAAAACTTTTCACTGCTTCTAACAACTTGCCTCCCATTTATTTATTTTTTTATT
The DNA here is from genome assembly GCF_036320965.1 of Panulirus ornatus. Lineage (NCBI taxonomy): Eukaryota > Metazoa > Arthropoda > Malacostraca > Decapoda > Palinuridae > Panulirus > Panulirus ornatus. The sequence continues at coordinate 51,768,318 of NC_092226.1, forward strand.
TATCTATATATCACACTTTGTCGCTGTCTCCCGCGTTACCGAGGTAGCGCAAGGAAACAGAGTAAAGAATGGCCCAACCCACCCACATACACATGTATATACATACACGTCCACACCCGCACATATACATACCTATACATCTCAACGTATACATATATATATATAAACACTCAGACATATACATATATACACATGTACATAATTCATAGTGTCTGCCTTTATTCATTTCCATTCGTGGCCTTTGTTATACTTAACCCCCGTCTCCCGCGTTAGCGAGGTAACGCAAGGAAATTGACGATGATCGTCCCAACTTACCCACATACACATGCATTCACATAAACGCCCATACAGGTGCATTTACATTCATATACATTTCAGCGTATATATATATATATATATATATATATATATATATATATATATATATATATATATATATATATATATATATATATATATATATATATATATATAAATATATATATATATATATATATATATATATATATATATATATATATATATATATGTACATAGACATATACATATATACACATGTACATATCTATACTTGCTGCAAGGAAACAGACGAGGAATGGCTCAACCCACCCTCATGCACATGTACACACATAAACGCCCATACGCGCACATATACATACATATACATTTTAGCGTTTACATATATATACATACACAGACATATACATATATACACATGTACATATCTATACTTGCTGCTTTCATCCATATCCGTCAACACCCCGCCACTCACGAAATAACATCCCCCCATCCCCATCCCACCCCACCCTTTCCAGCGAGGTAGCGCCGGGAACAGACAAAAGAAAGGCCACATTCGTTCACACTCAGTCTCTAGCTGTCATGTCTAATGCACCGAAACCATAGCTCGCTTTACACATCCAAGCCGCACAACACTTTCTATGGTTTACGCCAGACGCTTCACATGCCCTGGTTCAATCCATTGATAGCTTTTCGACCCTGTATACCACATCGTTCCAATTCACTCTTTCCTTGCACGTCTTTCACCTTCCTGTATGTTCAGGCTTCGATTGCCCAAAATATTTTTCACCACATCCTTCCACCTCCAATTTGATCTTCCGCTTCTCCTTTTCCCAACACCTCTGACACATATATCCTATTTGTCACTCTTTCCTCATTCATTCTCTCCATGTGTCCAAACCATTTCAACACACCCTCTTCTGCTCTCTCAACCAAACTCTTTTTATTTCCACACATCTCTCTTACCCTTTCATTACTTTCTCGATCAAACCACCTCACACCACATATTGTCCTCAAATATCTCATTTCCAAAACATCCCTCTTCCCCCGCACTTACTCGATCAAACCACCTCACACTACATATTGTCTTCAAAAATCTCATTTCCAACACTTCCCTCCTCCTCCGCACTACCCTATCTATAGCCCATGCCTCGCAACCATATGACGTTGTTGGAACAACTATCCCTTCAAACATACCCATTTTTGCTCTCCGAGATAATGTTCTCGCCTTGCACACATTCTTCAACGCTCCCAGAACCTTCGCACCCTACCCCACCCTGTGACTCACTTCTGCTTCCATGGCTCCATCCGCTGGTAAGTCCACTCCCAAATATCTAAAACACTTCATTTCCTCAGTTTTTTTCCATTCAAACTTACCTCCTGATTAACTTGTCCCTCAACCCTACCGAACCTAATAACCTTGCTCTCATTCACATTTCTCTCAACGTTCTTCTTTCCCACACTTTACCAAATTCAGTCGCCAACTTCTTCAGTTTCTCACCCGAATCTGCCACCAGCGCTGTATCATCAGCGAACAACAACTGACGCACTTTCCAAGTCCGTCTCTCCTAAGCTCTTGCATTCACCTCCCTAACCACCCCATTCATAAACAAATTAAACAACCATGTAGACATCGCGCGCACCTGCCACAAACCGACATTCACTTGGAACCAATCGCTTACCTCTCTTCCTATTCGTACACATGCCTTACATCCTTGGTGAAAACTTTTCACTGCTTCTAGCAGTAAGTGTGTGTGTGTGTGTGTGTGTGTGTGAGCGAGTTGCCGTTATCGGAAAGTAATAGATCATTGACCCCTTGCTTGTTGAATGACTATAAAATTCTTTAGAATCAATCCTGTTATTTTCAGCAATACGCGCTTCATCCTAAAGTTTGACATATAAGTTTTCTCTTTTTTCAGAATTGGATAAATTGACGTAATTTATCCCATCAAGACGTTTTATTTCCGTATTATTTAGATTCTTTAACAACAGGCTATTTTCAATTTTGTAATCCATCATTTTGTCATAGTTGTAGAGCATGACGACCTGGTGCGGACTAGGATACATGTTCATTTTCATCTATCATGTTATCCCAGTTTATAGTGTTAAGAGTAATGCGTACATTAGGAATTTGTGTTTTCTAAAATTCGGATTTCTTTCACAACTTGAAGTTTTGACCAAAAACAAAAGCAGAATTGAAGGTTACATCAAATGTGATTTGTCATTGATCACTCAGTACCAAACTTTTCCCAACCACAATATCGTCGACGAGGTCCTTGTTTGCAGCTAGAATTCAGTTTCATACATGCACCTTGCAGATGACTCCTCAACAAATCATATCTGAATGTTTCCATATATGCTAATGCCAGGGGCTTCTAGGAAAGGATTCTCCCCAGATCGAAAGCAGTAAGAAAAAATCTCCCATAATAAATGGATCACGCTCACTGCATATTTCCACCTGTTGGGCCTAAAGTCTATCGTCTGTCTCTGGTGTCTGTCCTGGAAGCTTGTAAACAAAACATGTTACTGTCTCACAAAGGTTATCTTTAATATCCACAAAATCGGAGCTGCTATTGTTAACCGTCTCTGCATATTTCAATATGGGATTGACAGGGGATCTGACGAACAGCAAAACATCACTGCGCACTTTGTTGCCTCTGTCACTGTCAAACAGAGTGTACAGTGAAATCGCATATTCTGCAAGGAAATTTCTTTTTCTGAAGTCTCGTCAAGAGCAGGAAATACCAGTTATATAATGACTTTCATCTAATGCAATCGGCATTTACCGAAAAGTGGTTGCGAGCTTTTGCTAGCATCCGTAAGAAACCCTAAAGAAACCCTATTAAACGACTGTATAGTCAGCTCTGTATCTCTCTAGAGACTCACGGGTACACTTGCTGATGAACCTGACAAGCTGGCAGCTTTTATATCACTCAGATGTAGGCCCTCCCTCGCATGTCTATGTTGGACCACATATGAAGATGCTGCCAAACGTTCACCAACTTCTCTCCCTCCTACTGACAAAAGGCAGACTGATCGGTTCTTGAAAGTGAACAAAATTATATGGAAGGTGCTCCCCGCACTGATCCTTGGGAAAGTATTCCTGATAGTAAAATATTATTTGTTTTAGACTTTAAAGCAACGAATCAGCCAACGTCTTTTATCTGGAAACTTCTCCGACCTCGTCTTGAGTATGTCTTTGGCAACTACATGATAAAGAGCATATTTTCCTGGCGCCGTCTTAAACCTTCTCTGTCGTATTAGTTACTCCATGCATTCCACACCACTTGGAAACTCACTGTCTTACACTGGAAGGGTTTGGAGCGCTAAATCTCCCCCCTCCAGTTTAATCTCAAGTGAAGAAGTCTCCAACCAACCTGATTTCGCATAGGTGGTCAGATGGGAAAGACAGATAACGGAACATGATCCTCATTTTCTACATCACCAGAAGCCTGTTAAGGTCAACATATGTAAACGTTTGAATGGCTTATGTAGCACGTCCACGCAGTACTTCAAATTGTTGGTTCACCTGAGAGAAAGAACGGGGGCCATTTTAGAATGGTTCAACATCCGCAGTTCTATTCCGTTGGCGGTTCATTCCCTGACACACTTGGCAGGTAGGTGAAGATGAAGTCTCGTAGCGAGTCTACCGTGGAGGATAAAGCGTTAATTCTATCACCAGCAGCAGCCAAACTCTCCTCCACGAGCCATCGATTTGGACACGACCTGCAAATTAAACACCTGCCAAGGTTATCCTAGAATCACTAAACAAACCTCCCGATATACACAAACCTCTAGTGAGTTGTCAGTATTCTGGGAAAGAAAATGAAATAAAAATCTGATAAATATAAATTCATATCATTCAGCCGACTGCTAGCCTCAAAGTGTGTGTCCCCCAGTGTTCACGTTATGTAAATGACTATAAGCCTCCGGACTTCCATCGTTATGAAGACTGCCCAATAACCTGATAACTTAATAACTTATAAAAACTAAGACATGAACCATACAGCTCATCCATAATAGATGGATAAGCACAGGTCAGAGTCTTTGTATAGCCATGTGGGTCTTGGATGTGGTAACTTGAACATGGCTCGTCGGGAGAGTGATGTCGATGACACTACTATAGGCTTTGATTCCCCGCGATAACCTGGGACTCAGGGGTAATTAGTGGGCATCCACATTCTAAAGGTACTATCTGCTATCTTCATGGCCCTTGAATATATCGAAAAATCTAAATGTAATAGTTTTATTGTAAATGAAGTATTTATCTTTCATTATCAACTGCGTTAAATTTAGTTTACTATGATTGTAATATGCTTATGTATGAAGTACGACACAGATACAACAAAATTACTAATGGTGGGACTCGAGTCCACTTTTCTCTGGGTTACATCCCATACTGGGCTCAGTATGCATGACAAAGCTGATGAACTGGCCAAAACTTCTGCCTTCAAGAATTGCGCTGGTTATCCCCTGGGTCTACCTACGAATTCTCGTCGCCATCCCGCCACACATGCAATGACACCTCCCTCCCCCTGCACGCGCGCGCGGTAGCGTTAGGAAAAGACAAGGGCCACGTTCGTTCACACTCAGTCTCTAGTTGTTATGTATAATGTACCGAAACCACAGCTCAGTTTCCACATCTAGGGCGTACAAATCTTTCCATGCTTTACCCAAGACACTTCACATGCCCTGGTTCAATACATTGACAGCACGTCGACCCCGGTATACCGTATCGTTCCAATTCACTCTATTCCTTGCACGCCTTACACCCTCCTGCATGTTCAGGCCCCGATCGCTCAAAATCTTTTCACACCATTCTTCATCAGGGGAGACACAAGAGAGAAATATAAGTCAGTTGATATACATCGAAAAGACGAAGCTAGGACGCCCTAGCTTCGTCTCTTCGATGTATATCAACTGACTGTTATATTTCTCTCTTGTGTCTCCCCTGTTGTGATTATTACTCGAAAGTGCACTTGGGACCTTATCGTGTTTCATTTTCCCGTGGACTCATAGGATATATATATATATTTATATATATATATATATATATATATATATATATATATATATATATATATATATATATATATATATATATATATATATATATATATATATATATATATATATATATATATATATATATATATATATATATATATATATATATATATATATATATATATACTCCATTTTGTCACTTAAGAAAACAGCAAATGAGTAGGCATCAACAGCAGGTCTCCAGGCTATGTTCTCATCACGACACATAAAGTGAACTACGCGGGAAACGGCGATCAAATTTAAAGAGGGAAGTCAGCACCACAAGTAAAGCATCTTCCTCGAAGGCTCAGAGTGGGGTGCCTAAATGTGTGTGGATGTAACCAAGATGTGAAGACCCTTACTGGAAAAACAATCACTCTTGAAGTAGAACCTTCAGACACAATTGAAAATGTGAAGGAAAATAGTGAAATTGGAGAAAAAATGTAGCTTAGACATTGAAGCTTATTGATACAGTGGTTAAATTGATGAGAACTGCTATTGACGTTTGTGTAAATAAATTATACATTTCCTTTTTTCCATAGCCAGAGGTTGAACCATTATGTGACATTCTTTTTTTCATTCATTTCAAGCTAGAAGTTTCAGTTTTCTAAATTGTTTCTTACATTTCTCATATGTATATATATGTATGTGTGTGTGTGTGTATATGTGCGTATGTATGTGTATGTGTGTGTATGTGTATATGTATATATATATGTATATTATCCCTGGGGATAGGGGTGAAAGAATACTTCCCACGTATTCCTCGCGTGTCGTAGAAAGCGACTAGAGGGGACGGGAGCGGGGGGCCAGAAATCCTCCACTCCTTGTATTAACTTTCTAAAATGGGAAACAGAAGAAGGAGTCACGCGGGGAGTGCTCATCCTCCTCGAAGGCTCAGAGTGGGGTGCCTAAATGTGTGTGGATGTAACCAAGATGTGAAAAAAGGAGAGATAGGTAGTATGTTTGAGGAAAGGAACCTGGATGTTTTGGCTCTGAGTGAAACGAAGCTCAAGGGTAAAGGGGAAGAGTGGTTTGGGAATGTCTGGGGAGTAAAGTCAGGGGTTAGTGAGAGGACAAGAGCAAGGGAAGGAGTAGCAATACTCCTGAAACAGGAGTTGTGGGAGTATGTGATAGAGTGTAAGAAAGTAAATTCTCGATTAATATGGGTAAAACTGAAAGTTGATGGAGAGAGGTGGGTGATTATTGGTGCATATGCACCTGGGCATGAGAAGAAAGATCAAGAGAGGCAAGTGTTTTGGGAGCAGCTGAATGAGTGTGTTAGTGGTTTTGATGCACGAGACCGGGTCATAGTGATGGGTGATTTGAATGCAAAGGTGAGTAATGTGGCAGTTGAGGGAATAATTGGTATACATGGGGTGTTCAGTGTTGTAAATGGAAATGGTGAAGAGCTTGTAGATTTATGTGCTGAAAAAGGAATTGGATTGGGAATACCTGGTTTAAAAAGCGAGATATACATAAGTATACTTATGTAAGTAGGAGAGATGGCCAGAGAACGTTATTGGATTACGTGTTAATTGACAGGCGTGCGAAAGAGAGACTTTTGGATGTTAATGTGCTGAGAGGTGCAACTGGAGGGATGTCTGATCATTATCTTGTGGAGGCTAAGGTGAAGATTTGTATGGGTTTTCTGAAAAGAAGAGTGAATGTTGGGGTGAAGAGGGTGGTGAGAGTAAGTGAGCTTGAGAAGGAGACCTGTGTGAGGAAGTACCAGGAGAGACTGAGTACAGAATGGAAAAAGGTGAGTACAATGGAAGTAAGGGGAGTGGGGGAGGAATGGGATGTATTTAGGGAATCAGTGATGGATTGCGCAAAAGATGCTTGTGGCATGAGAAGAGTGGGAGGTGGGTTGATTAGAAAGGGTAGTGAGTGGTGGGATGAAGAAGTAAGAGTATTAGTGAAAGAGAAGAGAGAGGCATTTGGACGATTTTTGCAGGGAAAAAATGCAATTGAGTGGGAGATGTATAAAAGAAAGAGACAGGAGGTCAAGACAAAGGTGCAAGAGGTGAATAAAAGGGCAAATGAGAGTTGGGGTGAGAGAGTATCATTAAATTTTAGGGAGAATAAAAAGATGTTCTGGAAGGAGGTAAATAAAGTGCGTAAGACAAGGGAGCAAATGGGAACTTCAGTGAAGGGCGCAAATGGGGAGGTGATAACAAGTGGTGGTGATGTGAGAAGGAGATGGAGTGAGTATTTTGAATGTTTCTTGAATGTGTTTGATGATAGAGTGGCAGATATAGGGTGTTTTGGTCGAGGTGGTGTGCAAAGTGAGAGGGTTAGGGAAAATGATTTGGTAAACAGAGAAGAGGTAGTGAAAGCTTTGCGGAAGATGAAAGCCGGCAAGGCAGCAGGTTTGGATGGTATTGCAGTGGAATTTATTAAAAAAGGGGGTGACTGTATTGTTGTCTGGTTGGTAAGGTTATTTAATGTATGTATGACTCATGGTAAGGTGCCTGAGGATTGGCGGAATGCGTGCATAGTGCCATTGTACAAAGGCAAATGGGATAAGAGTGAGTGCTCAAATTACAGAGGTATAAGTTTGTTGAGTATTCCTGGTAAATTATATGGGAGGGTATTGATTGAGAGGGTGAAGGCATGTACAGAGCATCAGATTGGGGAAGAGCAGTGTGGTTTCAGAAGTGGTAGAGGATGTGTGGATCAGGTGTTTGCTTTGAAGAATGTATGTGGGAAATACTTAGAAAAGCAAATGGATTTGTATGTAGCATTTATGGATCTGGAGAAGGCATATGATAGAGTTGATAGAGATGCTCTGTGGAAGGTATTAAGAATATATGGTGTGGGAGGAAAGTTGTTAGAAGCAGTGAAAAGTTTTTATCGAGGATGTAAGGCATGTGTACGTGTAGGAAGAGAGGAAAGTGATTGGTTCTCAGTGAATGTAGGTTTGCGGCAGCGGTGTGTGATGTCTCCATGATTGTTTAATTTGTTTATGGATGGGGTTGTTAGGGAGGTAAATGCAAGAGTTTTGGAAAGAGGGGCAAGTATGAAGTCTGTTGGGGATGAGAGAGCTTGGGAAGTGAGTCAGTTGTTGTTCGCTGATGATACAGCGCTGGTGGCTGATTCATGTGAGAAACTGCAGAAGCTGGTGACTGAGTTTGGAAAAGTGTGTGGAAGAAGAAAGTTAAGAGTAAATGTGAATAAGAGCAAGGTTATTAGGTACAGTAGGGTTGAGGGTCAAGTCAATTGGGAGTGGATCTGGCAGCGGATGGAACCATGGAAGCGGAAGTGGATCATAGGGTTGGGGAGGGGGCGAAAATCCTGGGGGCCTTGAAGAATGTGTGGAAGTCGAGAACATTATCTCGGAAAGCAAAAATGGGTATGTTTGAAGGAATAGTGGTTCCAACAATGTTGTATGGTTGCGAGGCGTGGGCTATGGATAGAGTTGTGCGCAGGAGGATGGATGTGCTGGAAATGAGATGTTTGAGGACAATGTGTGGTGTGAGGTGGTTTGATCGAGTGAGTAACGTAAGGGTAAGAGAGATGTGTGGAAATAAAAAGAGCGTGGTTGAGAGAGCAGAAGAGGGTGTTTTGAAGTGGTTTGGGCACATGGAGAGGATGAGTGAGGAAAGATTGACCAAGAGGATATATATGTCGGAGGTGGAGGGAACAAGGAGAAGAGGAAGACCAAATTGGAGGTGGAAAGATGGAGTGAAAAAGATTTTGTGTGATCGGGGCCTGAACATGCAGGAGGGTGAAAGGAGGGCAAGGAATAGAGTGAATTGGAGCGATGTGGTATACCGGGGTTGACGTGCTGTCAGTGGATTGAAGCAAGGCATGTGAAGCGTCTGGGGTAAACCATGGAAAGCTGTGTAGGTATTATATTTGCGTGTGTGGACGTATGTATATACATGTGTATGGGGGGGTTGGGCCATTTCTTTCGTCTGTTTCCTTGCGCTACCTCGCAAACGCGGGAGACAGCGACAAAGTATAATAAAATAAAAAATAAAATATATATATATATATATATATATATATATATATATATATATATATATATATATATATATATATATTCCATATATTCTGGAATATTAAGAATATATGGTGTGGGAGGCAAGTTGTTAGAAGCAGTGAAAAGTTTTTACCGAGGATGTAAGGGATGTGTACGTGTAGGAGGAGAGGAAAGTGATTGGTTCTCAGTGAGTGTAGGTTTGCGGCAGGGGTGTGTGATGTCCCCATGGTTGTTTAATATGTTTACGGGTGGGGTTGTTAGGGAGGTGAATGCAAGAGTTTTGGAAAGAGGGGCAAGTATGCGGTCTGTTGTGGATGAGAGAGCTTGGGAAGTGAGTCAGTTGTTGTTCGCTGATGATACAGCGCTGGTGGCTGATTCATGTAAGAAACTGCAGAAGCTGGTGACTGAGTTTGGTAAAGTGTTTGAAAGAAGAAAGTTGAGAGTAAATGTGAATAAGAGCCAGGTTATTAGGTACAGTAGGGTTGAGGGTCAAGTCAATTGGGAGGTAAGTTTGAATGGAGAAAAACTGGAGGAAGCAAAGTGTTTTAGATATCTGGGAGTGAATCTGGCAGCGGATGGAACCATGGAAGCGGAAGTGAATCATATGGTCAGGGAGGAGGCGAATATTCTGGGAGCCTTGATGAATGTGTGGAAGTCGAGAACATTATCTCGGAAAGCTAAAATAGGTATGTTTGAGGGAATAGTGGTTCCAACAATGTTGTATGGTTGCGAGGCGTGGGCTAGGGATAGAGTTGTGCGCAGGAGGGTGGATGTGCTGGAAATGAGATGTTTGAGGACAATATGTGGTGTGAGGTGGTTTGATCGAGTAAGTAATGTAAGGGTAAGAGAGATGTGTGGAAATAAAAAGAGTGTGGTTGAGAAAGCAGAAAAGGATGTTTTGAAATGGTTTGGTCACATGGAGAGAATGAGTGAGGAAAGATTGACCAGGAGGATATATGTGTCAGAGGTGGAGGGAACGAGGAGAAGTGGGAGACCAAATTGGAGGTGGACAGATGGAGTGAAAAAGATTTTGAGTGATCGGGGCCTGAACATGCAGAGGGTGAAAGGCGTGCAAGGAATAGAGTGAATTGGAACGATATGGTATACCGGGGTCGACGTGCTGTCAATGGATTGAACCAGGGCATGTGAAGCGTCTGGGGTAAACCATGGAAAGTTTTGAGGGGGCCTGGATGTGGATAGGGAGCTGTGGTTTCGGTGCATTATTACATGACAGCTAGAGACTGAGTGTGAACGAATGGGGCCTTTGGTGTCTTTTCTTAGCGCTACCTCGCACACATGAGGGGGGAGGGGGTTGTTATTCCATGTGTGGCGAGGTGGCGATGGGAACAAATAAAGGCAGACAGTATGAATTATGTACATGTGTATATATGTATATGTCTGTGTGTGTATATATATGTGTACATCGAGATGTATAGGTTTGTATATTTGCGTGTGTGGACGTGTATGTATATACATGTGTATGTGGGCGGGTTGGGCCATTCTTTCGTCTGTTTCCTTGCGCTACCTCGCTAACGCGGGAGACAGCGACAAAGCAAAATAAGTGAATATATATATATATATATATATATATATATATATATATATATATATATATATATATATATATATATATATATATATATATATATATATATATATATATATATATATATATATATATATATATATATATATATATATATATATATATATATATATATATATATATATATATATATACTTAATCGCCGTTCTCCGCGTCAGCGACGTAGAGCAAGGAAACAGACGTAGAATGGACCAACCCAACCACATACACATGCATCTATATGAACGCTCACACACGCACATATACATACATATACATTTCAACGTATACATACATATACATAAACAGACATATACATATATACACATGTAAATATCTATACTTGCTGCCTACATCTATTCATGTCGTCACCCCACCCCAATGAAATAGCACTGCCCCTTCCCAAACCCCCACCCCTCCAGCGAGGTAGCGCTATGAAAAGGCAAAAAAGGCTGCTTTCGTTCACACTGTCGCTAACTGTCATGTGCAATACACCAAAACCATACCTACTTTTCCACATCCAGGCTCCACAAACCTTTCCATGACACAAACCTTTCCCAGACACTTCACATGCCTTGCTTCAATCCATTGACAGCACGTCAACTCCAGTATACTACGTCGTTCCAATTCACTCTATTCCTTGCACGCCTTTCACCCTCCTGTATGTTCACGCCTCGATCACTCACTCCATACTTTCACCTCCAAATTGGATCCAGTGTGGATCTTACACATATATCCTCTTCGTCAATCTCTCCCCACTCACTCTCTCAATGTGTCCAAACCATTTCAACACACCCTTTTCTGCTCTCTCAACCACACTCTTTTTATTACCACACATCTCTCTTACCCTTTCATTACTTACTCGATCAAACCACCTCACACCACCTCCCCCACCGTGTGACTCACTTCCGCTTCCATGGTTCCAAGATATCTAAAATACTTCATTTCCTCCAGTTTTTCTCCATTCAAACTTACCTCCCGCTTAACTTGTCACTCAACCCTATTGAATCTAATAACCTTGCTCTTTTTCATATTCACTATCAACTCTTGCACCTTTCTCTTGACCTTTTGTCGCTTTCTTTTATGCATCGTCCAGTCATTTACACTGCTATCCTTTCTAATCTGCCCACGTCCAGTATACTTTTCTCATGAACATCTTTTGCACAAGCCATTACTGTTTCCCTAAATACATCCCATTCCTCAGGCACTCCCCTCACGTCATTTGGTCTAACATTTTGCCATTCTATACTCAATCTCTCCTGATGGTTCCTTACGCAAGTCTCCTTTCCAAGCTCACTTACTCTCACCACTCTCTTCTCCCCAATATCCTCTCTTTCTTCTGAAAACCTCTACATATCTTCACCTTCGCCTCCACAAGACAGTAATCAGGCATCCCCCACCTGCCCCTCTCAGCACATTTACACCCAAAAGGTCCTCTCTTACACGCCTATCAATTAACAGGTGGCCCAGTAATGCCCTTTGACCTTCTTTCCTACTTACATTCGTATACTTATGTATATATCTCTTTTTGAACCAGGTATTCCCAGTTAACAGTCTTTTTTCAGCAAACAAATCCACAAGCTCTTCACCATTTTCATTTACAACACTCAACACCCCATGTAAACCAATTATACCCTCAACTGCCTCATTACTCAACTTTGCATGTGAATCACCTATCAGTATAACCTGGTCTCGTGCATCAAAACTTGCCTGTCATGATCTGCCTTCTCATGACCAGGTGCATGGGCACCATTAATCACACATCTCTCTCCATCCACTTTCAGATTTACCCACAACAATCTAGAATTCACATTCTTACACTCTATCACATACTATCATAACGCCTGCTTCAGGAATATTGCTACTCCTTCCTTAGCTCTTGTCCTCTCACCTGCCCCTGAGTATACTCCCAAGAAACTTACCCTCTACCCTTGAGCTTCATTTCACTCAGAGCCAGAACATACAGGTTTCTTTCCTCAAATAACTACATATCTCTCCTTTGTTCTCATCTTGGTTACATCCACACACATTCAGACACCTCAGTGAGAGCCCTCGAGGAGGATGAGCACTCCCCGCTTGACTCCTTCTTTTGTTTCCCTTTTTAGAAATCTAAGATACGAGGAGGGTGTGCGGGCTTTCAGCCCCCTGCTTCCGCCTCCTTTAGTCACCTCCTACGACACGCGGGAAAAACGTGGGAAGTATTGTTTCTTCCCTATCCCAAGGGATTAGAGTTGAAAAAGAGGGCAAATTAGAATTAAGGTGAGAGAGTATAATTGAAATTTAGGGAGAATGAAAAAATGTTTTGGAAGGAGGAAAACAACGTGCGTTAAACAAGAGAACAAATGGGAACATCGTTGAAGAAGGCAAGTGAGGAAGTGATAACAGGTAGTGATGGAGTGAGAAGGAAATGGAGTGAGTATTTTGTAAGTTTGTTGGATGTGTTTGAGGTTAGGATGTTTTGGTTGGAGTGGTGTGCGAAGTGAAAGAGTCAGGGAGAATGTTTGGGTAAACAGAGAAGAGGTAGTGAAAGCTTTGAGGAAAATGAAATCCGGCAAGGCGGTGGGTTTGGAGGGTATTGCAACGGAATGTATAAAAAAAAAGGGGGTGACAAAGTTGTTGATTGGTTGGTAAGAATACCCAGTGTATGTATGGTCCACGGTGATGTGCCTGAGGATTGGTGGAATGCATGCATAGTGCCACTGTTCAAAGGCAAGGGAATAAAAGTGAGGGTTCAAACTACAGAGGCATAGGTTTGTTGAGTATTCCTGGGAACTTATATGGGAAGGTTTTGATTGAGAGGCTGAAGGCATGTACAGAGCATCAGATTGGTGAAGAGCAGTGTGGTTTCCGAAGTGGTAGAGGATGTGTGGATCAGGTGTTTGCTTTGAAGAATGTATGTAAGAAATACTTAGAAAAATAAGTGGATTTGTATGTAGCATTTATGGATCTGGAGACGGCGTATGATAGAGTTGATAGAGATGCTTTGTGGAAGGTTTTAAGAGTATATGGTGTGGGAGGTAAGTTACTAGAAGCAGTGAAAAGTTTTATCGAGGATGTAAGGCATGTGTACGTGTAGGAAAGAGGAAAGTGATTGGTTCTCAGTGAATGTAGGTTTGCGGCAGCGGTGTGGGATGTCTCCATGATTGTTTTAATTTGTTTATGGAGGGGTTGTTAGGGGGGTAAATGCAAGAGTTTTGGAAAGAGGGGCAAGTATGAAGTCTGTTGGGATGAGAGAGTTGGGAAGTGGTCAGTTGTTGTTCGCTGATGATACAGCGCTGGTGGCTGATTATGTGAGAAACGCAGAAGCTGTGACTGAGTTTGGAAAAGTGTGTGGAAGAAAAAAAGTTAAGAGTAAATGTGAATAAGGGGCAAGGTTATTAGGTACAGTAGGGTTGAGGGTCAAGTCAATTGGGGATGGATCTGGCAGCGGAGGGAAAAACCATGGAAGCGGAAGTGGATCTAGGGTTGGGGGGGGCGAAAATCCTGGGGCCTTGAAGAATGTGTGGAAGTCGAGAACATTATCTCGAAAGCAAAAAAGGGGTATGTTTGAAAAATAGTGGTTCCAACAATGTTGTATGGTTGCGAGGCGTGGGGCTATGGATAGAGTTGTGCGCAGGAGGATGGATGTGCTGGAAATGAGATGTTTGAGGACAATGTGTGGTGTGAGGTGGTTTGTCGAGTGGTAAGTAAGGTTTAAAAGAATGTTGGTTTAAAAAGGCGTGGTTGAGAGCAAAGGGGTTTTTTAAGTGGTTGGGCACATGGAGGATGAGTGATAAAATTGACAAGAGGATATAATGTCGGAGGTGGAGGGAACAAGAGAAGAGGAAGACCAAATTGGAGGTGGAAAGATGGAGTGAAAAAGATTTTGTGTGATGGGGCCCTGAACATGCAGGAGGGTGAAAGGAGGGGAAGGAATAGAGTGAATTGGAGCGATGTGGTATTACCGGGGTTGACGTGCTGTCATGGGGTTGAAGCAAGGGATGTGAAGCGTCTGGGGTAAACCATGGGGAAAACTGTGTAGGATTATTTTGCGTGTGTGGACGTATGTATATACATGTGTATGGGGGGGGTTGGGCCATTTCTTTCGTCTGTTTCCTTGCGCTACCTCGCAAACGCGGGAGACAGCGACAAAGTATAATAAAATAAAAAATAAAATATATATATATATATATATATATATATATATATATATATATATATATATATATATATATATATTCCATATATTCTGGAATATTAAGAATATATGGTGTGGGAGGCAAGTTGTTAGAAGCAGTGAAAAGTTTTTACCGAGGATGTAAGGGATGTGTACGTGTAGGAGGAGAGGAAAGTGATTGGTTCTCAGTGAGTGTAGGTTTGCGGCAGGGGTGTGTGATGTCCCCATGGTTGTTTAATATGTTTACGGGTGGGGTTGTTAGGGAGGTGAATGCAAGAGTTTTGGAAAGAGGGGCAAGTATGCGGTCTGTTGTGGATGAGAGAGCTTGGGAAGTGAGTCAGTTGTTGTTCGCTGATGATACAGCGCTGGTGGCTGATTCATGTAAGAAACTGCAGAAGCTGGTGACTGAGTTTGGTAAAGTGTTTGAAAGAAGAAAGTTGAGAGTAAATGTGAATAAGAGCCAGGTTATTAGGTACAGTAGGGTTGAGGGTCAAGTCAATTGGGAGGTAAGTTTGAATGGAGAAAAACTGGAGGAAGCAAAGTGTTTTAGATATCTGGGAGTGAATCTGGCAGCGGATGGAACCATGGAAGCGGAAGTGAATCATATGGTCAGGGAGGAGGCGAATATTCTGGGAGCCTTGATGAATGTGTGGAAGTCGAGAACATTATCTCGGAAAGCTAAAATAGGTATGTTTGAGGGAATAGTGGTTCCAACAATGTTGTATGGTTGCGAGGCGTGGGCTAGGGATAGAGTTGTGCGCAGGAGGGTGGATGTGCTGGAAATGAGATGTTTGAGGACAATATGTGGTGTGAGGTGGTTTGATCGAGTAAGTAATGTAAGGGTAAGAGAGATGTGTGGAAATAAAAAGAGTGTGGTTGAGAAAGCAGAAAAGGATGCTTTGAAATGGTTTGGTCACATGGAGAGAATGAGTGAGGAAAGATTGACCAGGAGGATATATGTGTCAGAGGTGGAGGGAACGAGGAGAAGTGGGAGACCAAATTGGAGGTGGACAGATGGAGTGAAAAAGATTTTGAGTGATCGGGGCCTGAACATGCAGAGGGTGAAAGGCGTGCAAGGAATAGAGTGAATTGGAACGATATGGTATACCGGGGTCGACGTGCTGTCAATGGATTGAACCAGGGCATGTGAAGCGTCTGGGGTAAACCATGGAAAGTTTTGAGGGGGCCTGGATGTGGATAGGGAGCTGTGGTTTCGGTGCATTATTACATGACAGCTAGAGACTGAGTGTGAACGAATGGGGCCTTTGGTGTCTTTTCTTAGCGCTACCTCGCACACATGAGGGGGGAGGGGGTTGTTATTCCATGTGTGGCGAGGTGGCGATGGGAACAAATAAAGGCAGACAGTATGAATTATGTACATGTGTATATATGTATATGTCTGTGTGTGTATATATATGTGTACATCGAGATGTATAGGTTTGTATATTTGCGTGTGTGGACGTGTATGTATATACATGTGTATGTGGGCGGGTTGGGCCATTCTTTCGTCTGTTTCCTTGCGCTACCTCGCTAACGCGGGAGACAGCGACAAAGCAAAATAAGTGAATATATATATATATATATATATATATATATATATATATATATATATATATATATATATATATATATATATATATATATATATATATATATATATATATATATATTTATATATATATATATATATATATATATATATATATATATATATATATATATATATATATATATATATATATATATATATACTTAATCGCCGTTCTCCGCGTCAGCGACGTAGAGCAAGGAAACAGACGTAGAATGGACCAACCCAACCACATACACATGCATCTATATGAACGCTCACACACGCACATATACATACATATACATTTCAACGTATACATACATATACATAAACAGACATATACATATATACACATGTAAATATCTATACTTGCTGCCTACATCTATTCATGTCGTCACCCCACCCCAATGAAATAGCACTGCCCCTTCCCAAACCCCCACCCCTCCAGCGAGGTAGCGCTATGAAAAGGCAAAAAAGGCTGCTTTCGTTCACACTGTCGCTAACTGTCATGTGCAATACACCAAAACCATACCTACTTTTCCACATCCAGGCTCCACAAACCTTTCCATGACACAAACCTTTCCCAGACACTTCACATGCCTTGCTTCAATCCATTGACAGCACGTCAACTCCAGTATACTACGTCGTTCCAATTCACTCTATTCCTTGCACGCCTTTCACCCTCCTGTATGTTCACGCCTCGATCACTCACTCCATACTTTCACCTCCAAATTGGATCCAGTGTGGATCTTACACATATATCCTCTTCGTCAATCTCTCCCCACTCACTCTCTCAATGTGTCCAAACCATTTCAACACACCCTTTTCTGCTCTCTCAACCACACTCTTTTTATTACCACACATCTCTCTTACCCTTTCATTACTTACTCGATCAAACCACCTCACACCACCTCCCCCACCGTGTGACTCACTTCCGCTTCCATGGTTCCAAGATATCTAAAATACTTCATTTCCTCCAGTTTTTCTCCATTCAAACTTACCTCCCGCTTAACTTGTCACTCAACCCTATTGAATCTAATAACCTTGCTCTTTTTCATATTCACTATCAACTCTTGCACCTTTCTCTTGACCTTTTGTCGCTTTCTTTTATGCATCGTCCAGTCATTTACACTGCTATCCTTTCTAATCTGCCCACGTCCAGTATACTTTTCTCATGAACATCTTTTGCACAAGCCATTACTGTTTCCCTAAATACATCCCATTCCTCAGGCACTCCCCTCACGTCATTTGGTCTAACATTTTGCCATTCTATACTCAATCTCTCCTGATGGTTCCTTACGCAAGTCTCCTTTCCAAGCTCACTTACTCTCACCACTCTCTTCTCCCCAATATCCTCTCTTTCTTCTGAAAACCTCTACATATCTTCACCTTCGCCTCCACAAGACAGTAATCAGGCATCCCCCACCTGCCCCTCTCAGCACATTTACACCCAAAAGGTCCTCTCTTACACGCCTATCAATTAACAGGTGGCCCAGTAATGCCCTTTGACCTTCTTTCCTACTTACATTCGTATACTTATGTATATATCTCTTTTTGAACCAGGTATTCCCAGTTAACAGTCTTTTTTCAGCAAACAAATCCACAAGCTCTTCACCATTTTCATTTACAACACTCAACACCCCATGTAAACCAATTATACCCTCAACTGCCTCATTACTCAACTTTGCATGTGAATCACCTATCAGTATAACCTGGTCTCGTGCATCAAAACTTGCCTGTCATGATCTGCCTTCTCATGACCAGGTGCATGGGCACCATTAATCACACATCTCTCTCCATCCACTTTCAGATTTACCCACAACAATCTAGAATTCACATTCTTACACTCTATCACATACTATCATAACGCCTGCTTCAGGAATATTGCTACTCCTTCCTTAGCTCTTGTCCTCTCACCTGCCCCTGAGTATACTCCCAAGAAACTTACCCTCTACCCTTGAGCTTCATTTCACTCAGAGCCAGAACATACAGGTTTCTTTCCTCAAATAACTACATATCTCTCCTTTGTTCTCATCTTGGTTACATCCACACACATTCAGACACCTCAGTGAGAGCCCTCGAGGAGGATGAGCACTCCCCGCTTGACTCCTTCTTTTGTTTCCCTTTTTAGAAATCTAAGATACGAGGAGGGTGTGCGGGCTTTCAGCCCCCTGCTTCCGCCTCCTTTAGTCACCTCCTACGACACGCGGGAAAAACGTGGGAAGTATTGTTTCTTCCCTATCCCAAGGGATTAGAGTTGAAAAAGAGGGCAAATTAGAATTAAGGTGAGAGAGTATAATTGAAATTTAGGGAGAATGAAAAAATGTTTTGGAAGGAGGAAAACAACGTGCGTTAAACAAGAGAACAAATGGGAACATCGTTGAAGAAGGCAAGTGAGGAAGTGATAACAGGTAGTGATGGAGTGAGAAGGAAATGGAGTGAGTATTTTGTAAGTTTGTTGGATGTGTTTGAGGTTAGGATGTTTTGGTTGGAGTGGTGTGCGAAGTGAAAGAGTCAGGGAGAATGTTTGGGTAAACAGAGAAGAGGTAGTGAAAGCTTTGAGGAAAATGAAATCCGGCAAGGCGGTGGGTTTGGAGGGTATTGCAACGGAATGTATAAAAAAAAAGGGGGTGACAAAGTTGTTGATTGGTTGGTAAGAATACCCAGTGTATGTATGGTCCACGGTGATGTGCCTGAGGATTGGTGGAATGCATGCATAGTGCCACTGTTCAAAGGCAAGGGAATAAAAGTGAGGGTTCAAACTACAGAGGCATAGGTTTGTTGAGTATTCCTGGGAACTTATATGGGAAGGTTTTGATTGAGAGGCTGAAGGCATGTACAGAGCATCAGATTGGTGAAGAGCAGTGTGGTTTCCGAAGTGGTAGAGGATGTGTGGATCAGGTGTTTGCTTTGAAGAATGTATGTAAGAAATACTTAGAAAAATAAGTGGATTTGTATGTAGCATTTATGGATCTGGAGACGGCGTATGATAGAGTTGATAGAGATGCTTTGTGGAAGGTTTTAAGAGTATATGGTGTGGGAGGTAAGTTACTAGAAGCAGTGAAACGTTTTTTACCAAGGATGTAAGGCATGTGTGCGAATAGGAAGAGAGGCGAGTGATTTGGTTCTCAGTGAATGTCGGTGTGTGATGTCCCAGTGGTTGTTCATTTGTTTATGGATGGGGTGGTTAGGGAGGTTAATGCAAGAGTTTTGGAGAGAGGGGCAAGTACGCAGTCTGTTGTGGATAAAAGGGACTCGGAAGTGTCAATTCTTGTTCCTCGATGACACAACTCTAGTTATTGATTCGTTTGAGAAACTGCAGAGGCTGGTGACCGAGTTTGTAAAAGTGTGTGAAAGGAAAAAGTTGATAGTGAATATGAATAAGAGCAGTGTTATTAAGTTCAGTAGGGTTGAGGGACAAGTTCACTGGGATGTAAGTTCGTATGGAGAAAAATTGGAGAAAGTGTAGTTTTTGAATATCTGAGAGTGGACTTAGCAGCGGAGGGAACAATGGAAGTGGAAGTGAGTCACAGGGTGGGGTAGGGGGTGGAGGTTCTGGGAGCATTGAAGAATGTGTGGAAGGAGAGAACGTTATCTCGGAAAGCAAAAAATAGGTATGTTTGTAGGAACAACAGTTCCAACAATGTTTTATAGTTGCGAGGCATGGGCTAAAGATAGGGTTGTACGGAGGGTGGATGTGTTGGAAATGAAGGGTTCGAGGACAGCATGTGGTGTGAGGTGGTTTGATCGTGTAAGTAATGTAAGGGTAAGATATATGTGTGGAAATGAAAAGAGTGTAGTTGCGACAACAGAAGAGAGTATGTTGAAATAGTTTGGACACATGGAGAAAATAAGCGGGGAAAGATTGACAAAGAGGTTATGTATTTGAGAGGCGGAGAGAACAAGAATCAGACCAAATTGGAGGTAGAAGGATGGAGTAAAATAGATTTTGAGCAATTGGGGCGTGAACATGCAGGAAGGTGAGAGGCATGCAAGGAATAGTGAATTAGATTGATGTGGTATACTGGGGTCGATGTGCTATCAATGGACTAAACCAGGTCAATTGAAGCGTCTGGGGTAAACCAAAGGAAGTTTTGTAGGGCCAGGATGTAGAAACAGAAATGTGATTTCGGTGCATTACAAGTGACAGCTATAGACTGAGTATGAACGAATGTGGTCTTTATTGTTTTTTCCTAGCGCTACCTCGCGCGCGCGTCGGGGGAAGGTGGGGGGGCTGTTTTTCATGTTTGGAGGGGTGGCGATGGAAATGAATGAAGGCAGCAAATATGAATATGTACATGTCTATATATGTATATGTATGAGTATGTATATGTATGTATTCGTTGAAATGTATAGGTACGTATATGTGCGTGTGTGGTCGTTAATGTATATACATGTGTATTTGGGTGGGTTGGGGCGTTCTTTCGTCTATATATAGTGGGGAGGTGATAACAAGTAGTGGTGATGTGAGAAAGAGATGGAGTGAGTATTTTGAAGGTTTGTTGAATGTGTTTGATGATAGAGTGCCAGAAATAGGGATGTTTTGGTCGAGGTGGTGTGCAAAGTGAGAGGGTTAGGGAAAATGATTTGGTAAACAGAGGAGAGGTAGTAAAAGCATTGCGGAAGATGAAAACCGGCAAGGCAGCAGGTTTGGATGGTATTGCAGTGGAATTTATTAAAAAAGGGAGTGACTGTATTGTTGACTGGTTGGTAAGGTTATCTAATGTATGTATGATTCATGGTGAGGTGCCTGAGGATTGGCGGAATGCGTGCATAGTGCCATTGTACAAAGGCAAAGGGGATAAGAGTGAGTGCTCAAATTACAGAGGTATGAGTTTGTTGAGTATTCCTGGTAACTTGTATGGGAGGGTATTGATTGAGAGGGTGAAGGCATGTACAGAGCACCAGATTGGGGAAGAGCAGTGTGGTTTCAGAAGTGGTAGAGGATGTGTGGATCAGGTGTTTCCTTTGAAGATTGTATGTGAGAAATTCTTAGAAAAGCAAATGGATTTGTATGTAGCATTTATGGATCTGGAGAAGGCATATGATAGAGTTGATAGAGATGCTCTGTGGAAGGTACTAAGAATATATGGTATGGGAGGCAAGTTGTTAGAAGCAGTGAAAAGTTTTATCGAGGATGTAAGGCATGTGTACGTGTAGGAAGAGAGGAAAGTGATTGGTTCTCAGTGAATGTAGGTTTGCGGCAGGGGTGTGTGATGTCTCCATGGTTGTTTAATTTGCTTATGGATGGGGTTGTTAGGGAGGTGAAGGCAAGAGTTTTGGAAAGAGGGGCAAGTGTGAAGTCTGATGGGGATGAGAGAGCTTGGGAAGTGAGTCAGTTGTTGTTCGTTGATGATACAACGCTGGTGGGTGATTCATGTGAGAACCTGAAGAAGCTGTTGACTGAGTTTGGTAAAGTGTGTGGAAGAAGAAAGTTAAGAGTAAATGTGAATAAGAGCAAGGTTATTAGATACAGTAGGGTTGAGGGTCAAGTCGATTGGGAGGTAAGTTTGAATGGAGAAAAACTGGAGGAAGTAAAGTGTTTTAGATATCTGGGAGTGGATCTGGCAACAGATGGAACCATGGAAGCGGAAGTGAATCATAGGGTGGGGGAGGGGGCGAAAATCCTTGTTAGGGAGGCGAAAACCCTGGGAGCCTTGAAGAATGTGTGGATGTCGAGAACATTATCTCCGAAAGCAAAAATGGGTATGTTTGAAGGAACAGTGATTCCACCAATGCTGTATGGTTGCGAGGCGTGGGCTATGGATAGAGTTGTGCGCAGGAGGGTGGATGTGCTGGAAATGAGATGTTTGAGGACAATATGTGGTGTGAGGTGGTTTGATCGAGTAAGTAACGTAAGGGTAAGAGAGTTGTGTGGAAATAGAAAGAGCGTGGTTGAGAGAGCAGAAGAGGGTGTTTTGAAATGGTTTGGTCACATGGAGAGAATGAGTGAGGAAAGATTGACCAAGAGGATATATATGTCGGAGGTGGAGGGAACGAGGAAAAGTGGGAGACCAAATTGGAGGTGGAAAGATGGAGTGAAAAAGATTTTGAGCGATCGGGGCCTGAACATGCAGGAGGGTAAAAGGCGGACAAGGAATAGAGTGAATTGGATCGATGTGGTATACCGGGGTCGACGTTCTGTCAATGGATTGAATCAGGGCATGTGAAACGTCTGGGGTAAACCATGGAAAGTTGTGTGGGGCCTGGATGTGGAAAGGGAGCTGTGGTTTCGGGCATTATTGCATGACAATTGCGTTGTACAATCAGGTTCGGTTAAACGCTCTCAGCTGGCTATGTGTTCTGTTCGGAAACAACCGATAGACCCCGTTGCTCACCATAGTGAGACGAAGGGTATTCGAGTACTTAGTATCTCGAATAGTTGTTTCCTATTATACAGTCCCTTAGCCTAGCGGTTAGCATGCCTGCCTCTTGCACAAGGGGTCCCAGGTTCGATCCTGGCTGATGGAGCTTTGTACGTTCTATGAAGGTGCGCGTTCATATACACTTTATTCGTATTCATATAACTCTGCGTTGTACAGTCAGGTTCGGTAAAACGCTCTCAGCTGGCTATGTGTTCTGTTCGGAAACAACCGATAGACCCCGTTGCTCACCATAGTGAGACGAAGGGTATTCGAGTACTTAGTATTTCGAATAGTTGTTTTCTATTATACAGCCCCTTAGCCTAGCGGTTAGCATGCCTGCCTCTTGCACAATGGGTCCCACGTTCGATCCTGGCTGATGGAGCTTTGTAAGTTATATATATATATATATATATATATATATATATATATATATATATATATATATATATATATATATATATATATATATATGTATATATAGAGTTGTGGATAGAGTTGTGCGCAGGAGGGTGGATATGCTGGAAATGAAATGTTTGAGGACAATATGTGGTGTTAGTGGTTTGATCGAGTAAGTAATGAAAGGGTAAGAAAGATGTGTGGTAATGAAAAAGTGTGGTTGAGAGAGCAGAAGAGTGTGTTTTGAAATGGTTTGATCACAAGGAGAGAATGAGTGAGGAAAGTTTGACCAAAAGGATATATGTGTCAGAGGTGGAGGGAACGAGGAGAAGTGGGAGACCAAATTGGAGGTGGAAAGATGGAGTGAAAAAGATTTTGAGTGATCGGGGCCTGAACATGCAGAGGGTGAAAGGTGTGCAAGGAATAGAGTGAATTGGAACGATGTGGTATACCGGGGTCGACGTGCCGTCAATGGATTGAATCAAGGCGTGTGAAGCGTCTGGGGTAAACAATGGAAAGTTCTGTGGGGCTTGGATGTGAAGAGGGAGCTGTGGTTTCGGTGCATTATTACATGATACCTAGAGACTGAGTGTGAACGAATGTGGCCTTTGTTGTCATTTCCTAGCGCTACCTCGCGCACATGGGGTGGGAGGGGGTTGGTATTTCATGTGTTGCGGGGTGGTGATGGGAATGAATAAGGGCAGACAGTATGTATTATGTACATGTGTATATATGTATATGTCTGTGTGTGTATATATACGCATACATTGAAATATATAGGTATCTATATTTGCGTGTGTGGACGTGTAGGTATATACATGTGTATGTGGGTAGGTTCGGCCATTCTTTCGTCTGTTTCCTTGCGCTACCTCGCTAACGCGGGAGACAGCGACAAAGCAAAATAAATGAATGAAGTAAATAGATATATATAAGGCTGGGATGTGTTCTTCACACTTCCGTCGGCCGGTCACTAAAACTCGCCTACTCGCCTGAGTAGCTCTCAAACCACCGGTATACAGTACAATGAAGGGCGTCCATGTGAAATAAATCAATGAGGATTATGAGCAGTGTGGTTGTATGGCTGCCGTGTCACCCCTAAGTCATCTCTGAGGAAAAGTCACAGGAACGCTGTGCTCTGTATGGTAATCAAGTTGTATCCAATCTGGATGTGATTGGCTTTCCCTCCCCTACATATACATGTGAGGGGAAGACTGACCCCCACGCCTTCTCGTATGCCTCACCATAACCTGCAGGATGAAAGTTTATTACATCTTCATCCTCACGAAGGGTTTTTTCCACTAATTTACAGGAGGATACGTAGTTCCCGAGGAACTCACCACATTTTTTTGCTTCAGTCCCTTCTTGTTTATCACCTCTCGGAATGTGATGTTTGTCAGCCATGTTGACCATGTCTGTAAGTCTGTTTGTTCCCCATAGCAAAGGAGAGTACAGGATTTCAATTCAGTCCATTCAGGTATGAACAGTGTTGTATGCGTTCTCCCATCAGTACCACAGTTCTCGTCTTCAAATGGATTTTCCTCCTCATAGCGATCGTATTGTCAGGCTTAAAGGCCACACCTACATTAGAAACTATAAATCAGGGTCGCACACAGACTTTTGTTCCACTCCTATCGTAAGACCTGAACAACAATGTCTGTCTCCTGAAATGTGCTTGAAAATACCTTCTTGGATTGTCGTAACTTATCACTCTCCTTAAATCTGTTCTGTTCTTCAGTTTCTTGTGTAGATACACAAAAACCATTGTTATGGAGTTAGTTAAAGAACTCGTCAAATGAATCAGGTTTAGTCTGAATAGACTCAGAGACCTACTGACTGACCGTGGTGTAGCGGTTAGCGTTGCTGACCGTGAAACATTCATGAGGTCGATTGCATACGTAGGTACAAATCATGGTTGCGGCAGTCTATAGTACACAGTCTATCCAGCTGATCATCCTTCAACAGGGATTGGCTGATAGGGAGGAGGTAATAACAGGTAGTGATGAGGTGGGAAGGAGATGGAGTGAATATTATTGTACGGTTAGTTTAATGTGTTTGATGATTGAGTAGCAGATGTAGGGTGTTTTAGTCGGGGTGGTGAGCTAAGTGAGAGGGTCAGGGAGAAATGTGTCGTTAAGAGATAAGAGGCAGTGAAAGCTTTACGGAAGATGAAATCCGAGAAGACGGCGGGTTTGGATGGTACTGTAGTTGAATTTATTAAGAAAGGAGGCGAGTGTTTTGTTGATTGCTTAGTAAGAATATTCAGTGTACGTATGGATCATTAGTGAAGTGTCAAGATTGGAGGAATGCGTGCATTATGCCATTGTACAAGGGCAAAGGGGATAACGGTGAGTGTTCGAATTACAAAGGCACGAGTTTGTTGTGCATCCCTGGGAATTTGTATGAGAGGGTATTATTGAGAGGGTGAAGGCATGTACACAGCATCAGATTGGGGAGGAGCAGTGTGGTTTCAGATGTGGTAGAGGATGCGTGGATCAGGTGTTTGCTTTGAAGAATGTGTGTGAGAAATACTTAGAAAAACAGAAGGATTTGTATGTAACATTTAAGGATCTCGAGAAGGCATATGATAGGGATGATAAAGATGCTCTGTGGAAGGTCTTAAGAGTATATGTCGCGGGAGGTAAGTTGCTAGAGTCAGTGAAAAGTATTTACCAAGGATGTAAGGCATGTACACGAGAGGGAAGAGATGAGAGTAATTATTTCCCAGTGAATGTCGGTCTGCGGCAGGGGTGTGTGATGTTCCCATTGTTGTTTAATTTGTTTATAGATGGAGTGGTTAAGGAGGTAAATGTAAGAGTTTTGGAGAGGGGGTTGAGTATGCAGTCTGTTGGGGATGAAAGGGCCTGGTAAGTGAGTCAGTTGTTGTTCGCCGAAGATACAGCTGTGGCGGCCGATTCGAGGGTGAAACGGCAGAAGTTGGTGACTGAGTTTGGAAAAGTGTGTGAAAGGAGAAAATTGAGATTAAGTGTGAATAAGAGCAAGGTTGCTAGAATCAGTAAGGTTAAGGGACAAGTATATTGAAAGGTAAGTTTCAATTGAGAAAAATGGAGGAAGTGAAGTGTTTTAGATATCTGGGAGTGGACATAGCATCGAATGGAACCATGGAAGAGGAAGTGAGTCACAGGTTGGGGAAGCGGGCGCGGTTGTTGGGAGCGATTAAGAATGTGTGGAAGTAGAGATTATCTCGCAGAGCAAAAATTGGTATGTTTGAAGGAAAAGTGGTTCCAACAATATCATATGGTTGCGAGGCATACGCTATAGATAGGGTTGCACAGATAGGGGTGAATGTGTTAGAAATGAAATGTTTTATGTGGTCTGAGGTGGTTTGATCAAGTAAGTAATGAAAGGGTAAGAGAGATGTGTTGAAATAAATAGTGTGGTTCAGAGAGCAGAAGAGATAATGTTGAAATGTTTTGGACATATAGAGAGAATGGGTGAGTAATATTGACAAAGAGAATATATGTGTCAAAGGTGGAGGGAACAAGAAGTGAGACCAAACTGGAGGTGAAACGATAAAATGAAAAAGATTTTGAGTGATCGGGGCCTGAACATACAGAAGGGTGAGAGGCATACAAGGAATAGAGTGAACTGGAACGATGTTGTATACCGGGCTCCACGTGCTGTCAGTGGACTG
Source organism: Panulirus ornatus (assembly GCF_036320965.1). Taxonomy (NCBI): domain Eukaryota; kingdom Metazoa; phylum Arthropoda; class Malacostraca; order Decapoda; family Palinuridae; genus Panulirus; species Panulirus ornatus. Next base: position 51,795,373 of record NC_092226.1, read on the forward strand.
AACCAGGGCATGTGAAAAGTCTGGGGTAAACCATGTAAAGGTCTGTGAGGCCTGGATATGGATAGGGAGCTGTGGTTTCGGTTCAATATACATGACAGCTAGAGACTGAATGTTAACGAAAGTGGACCTTTTTTTGTCTGTTTTCCTAGCGCTAACCTGCTGAAGCAAGAGGAAGAGATGCTGTTTCCTGAGGGATGGGGAATATGTATCTATATGAGCGTGAATGGGAGTTTATGTATGTATATGTGTATATGAGTGGATGGGCCATTCTTCATTTGTTTCCTGGCGCTACCTCACTGACGCCGGAAATGGTGATCAAGTACGATAAATAAAAAAATGAATATATATATATATATATATATATATATATATATATATATATATATATATATATATATATATATATATATATATATATATATACATATATATATATATATATATATATATATATATATATATATATATATATATATATATATATATATATTTTTTTTTTTGCTTTGTCGCTGTCTCCCACGTTTGCGAGGTAGCGCAAGGAAACAGACGAAAGAAATGGCCCAACCCATCCCCATACACATGTATATACATACGTCCACACACGCAAATATACATACCTACACAGCTTTCCATGGTTTACCCCAGACGCTTCACATGCCCTGATTCAATCCACTGACAGCACGTCAACCCCGGTATACCACATCGACCCAATTCACTCTATTCCTTGCCCTCCTTTCACCCTCCTGCATGTTCAGGCCCCGATCACACAAAATCTTTTTCACTCCATCTTTCCACCTCCAATTTGGTCTCCCACTTCTCCTCGTTCCCTCCACCTCCGACACATATATCCTCTTGGTCAATCTTTCCTTACTCATTCTCTCCATGTGTCTAAACCATTTTAAAACACCCTCTTCTGCTCTCTCAACCACGCTCTTTATATTTCCACACATCTCTCTTACCCTTACGTTACTTACCCGATCAAACCACCTCACACCACACATTGTCCTCAAACATCTCATTTCCAGCACATCCATCCTCCTGCGCACAACTCTATCCATAGCCCACGCCTCGCAACCATACAACATTGTTGGAACCACTATTCCTTCAAACATACCCATTTTTGCTTTCCAAGATAATGTTCTCGACTTCCACACATTCTTCAAGGCTCCCAGGATTTTCGCCCCCTCCCCCACCCTATGATTCACTTCCGCTTCCATGGTTCCATCCGCTGCCAGATCCACTCCCAGATATCTAAAACACTTTACTTCCTCCAGTTTTTCTCCATTCAAACTTACCTCCCAATTGACTTGACCCTCAACCCTACTGTACCTAATAACCTTGCTCTTATTCACATTTACTCTTAACATTCTTCCTTCACACACTTTACCAAACTCAGTCGCCAGCTTCTGCAGTTTCTCACATGAATCAGCCACCAGTGCCGTATCATCAGCGAACAACAACTGACTCACTTCCCAAGCTCTCTCATCCCCAACAGACTTCATACTTGCCCCTCTTTCCAAAACTCTTGCATTCACCTCCCTAACAACCCATCCTTAAACAAATTAAACAACCATGGAGACATCACACACCCCTGCCGCAAACCTACATTCACTGAGAACCAATCACTTTCCTCTCTTCCTACACGTACACATGCCTTACATCCTCGATAAAAACTTTTCACTGCTTCTAACAACTTGCCTCCCACACCATATATTCTTAATACCTTCCACAGAGCATATCTATCAACTCTATCATATGCCTTCTCCAGATTCATAAATGCTACATACAAATCCATTTGCTTTTCTAAGTATTTCTCACATACATTCTTCAAAGCAAACACCTGATCCACACATCCTCTACCACTTCTGAAACCACACTGCTCTTCCCCAATCTGATGCTCTGTACATGCCTTCACCCTCTCAGTCAATACCCTCCCATATAATTTACCAGGAATACTCAACAAACTTATACCTCTGTAATTTGAGCACTCATTCTTATCCCCTTTGCCTTTGTACTATGGCATATATATATATATATATATATATATATATATATATATATATATATATATATATATATATATATATATATATATATATATATATATATATATATATATATATATATATATATATACATATATATTTATGTATATATGATTTGGCAGACAGAGTAGAGGTAGTGAAAGCTTTGTGGAAGATGAAAGCCGGCAAGGCAGCAGGTTTGGATGGTATTGCAGTGGAATTTACTAAAAAAGGGGGTGACTGTTGTTGACTGGTTAGTGAGGATATTCATTGTATGTATGCCTCATTGTGAAGTGCTTTGGGATTGTCTGAATCCATTCATAATGCCATTGTACAAAGGTAAAGGGGATAAAGGTGAGTGTTCAAATTACAGAGGTATAAGTTTGTTGAGTATTCCTGGGAAATTATATGGGAGCCTATTGATTGAGAGGGTGAAGGCATGTACAAAGCATCAGATTGGGGAAAAGCAGTGTGGATTAAGAAGTGGTCGAGGATGTGTGAATCAGGTGTTTACTTTGAAGAATGTATGTGAGAAATACTTAGAATAACAAATGGATTTGTATGTAGCACTTATGGATCTGGAGAAGGCTTATGATAGAGTTGATAGATATGCTCTGTGGAAGGTATTAAGAGTATATGATGTGGGAGGTAAGTTGCTGGAAGCAGTGAAATGTTTTCATCGAGGATGTAAGTCATATGCACGAGTAGGAAGAGGGAAGTGATTGGTTTTCAATGAATATCGGTTTGCGGCAGGGTTGCGTGATTATCTCCGTGGTTCTTCAATTTATTTATGGATGGGGTTGTTAGGGAGGTGAATGCAAGAGTTTTGAAGAGAGGGGCAAGTATGCAGTTTGTTGTGGATGAGAGGGCTTGGGAAGTGTGTCAGTTGTTGTTCACTGATGATTCAGCACTGGTGGCTGATTCGGGTAAGAAACTGCAGAAGCTGGTGACTGAGTTTAGTAAAGTGTTTGAAAGAAGAAAGCTGAGAGTAAATGTTGTTAGGTACAGTAGGGTTGAGGGGCAAATTAATTGAGAGGTGAGTTTGAATGAAGAAAAACTGGAGGAAGTGAAGTGTTTTAGATATCTGGGAGTGGATTTGGCAGCGGATGGGACCATGCAAGCGGAAGTGAATCACAGGATGAGGGAAGGGGCGAAAGTTCTGGGAGCGTTGAGAAATGTGTGGAAGGAGAGAACATTATCTCGGAAAGCAAAAATGGATATGCTTGAAGGAATAGTGGCTCCAACAATGTTATATGGTTGCGAGGCGTGTGCTATAGATAGGGTCGTGCGGAGGAGGGAGGATTTGTTGGAAATGTGAGGTTTGAGGACAATATATGGTGTGAGGTGGTTTGATCGAGTAAGTGATGAAAGGGTAAGAAAAATGTGTGATAATATAAAGAGTGTGGTTGAGAGAGCAAAAGAGGGTGTATTGAAATGGTTTGGTCACATTGAGAGAATGAGTGAGGAAAGATTAACAAAGAGGATATATGTGTTAAAGGTGGAGGGAACGAGAAGTGGGAGACCAAATTGGAGGTGGAAGGATTGAGTGTAAAAGATTTTGAGCGATCGGGGCCTGAACATGCAGGAGGGTGGAAGGCGTGCAAGGAATAGAGTGAATTGGAACGATGTGGTATACCGGGGTCGACGTGCTGTCAATGGATTGAAGCATGGCATGTGAAACGTTTTGGGGTAAACCACGGAAAGTTTTATGGGGCCTGGATGTGGAAAGGGAGCTGTGGTTTCGGTGTATTATACATAACATCTAGAGACTGAGTGTGAACGGATGTGGCCTTATTTGTCTTTTCCTAGCGTTACCTCGCGCGCGTGTGGGGAGAGGGGGTTGTCTGAATTTCAAGTGTGGCGGGGTGGCGACGGAATGAATAAATGCAGCAAGTATGATTTTTGTAAATATGTATATATGAATATGTCTGTGTATGTATATATATGTGTACGTTGACATATATATGTACGTATATATGTGTGTGTGGACGTGTATGTACATACATGTATATATGTGTATGTTTTTTTCAAGTTTTGATTCATCATATAAAGTGTGAATTAAATGCCCTATGTTCATCCTCAATTTATTCTTGAAATACATGAAACGTTTCGGCACACGAACAGTGCCCGCCTTGAGTCAAATTATTCATAAATGATACAACACAATCCAAAAAAAAAGAAACATGAACCCTATCTTGATGCGTTACAACTGAGTTTGTTTATTTGTTCATCGGACCGCTGTTGCTCCGACACTGGCCTTTGCCTGTTGGCGGCCTGTTCCCTGGGCTATTTATGCCAAAGTCTACAACTGCGAGCGGAGACGTAGATATTATAGCAATCTGTGGACCTTGTTCCTTGGAGTTCATGAGTTGTAGTGCGACTGGAAAGGGTCAAACTCGTTAGGTCAAGGGTTAGGGGGTTTGCCTTAGGTCTACGCATTTGGGAGAGTCCGGTGGAGGAAGAGACTGGGGTCATTTGGGGTGCAGCAGAGAATGATTGTAAAGCCTTAGCTTCTCTACTTTGATGTTTTATGCAGGGAATATATTCTCTTCTGTACATTCCCTCTGCTAATTGTTGTCTTTTTAAGGTCGTGGCAATGTTTCAGTATCATCGTATTTTCAGCAATATGCAAGCAAGTGAGATTAATGTTATGTTGTCGTTGCACATGTAATCTAGGGCCTCCGGTTTGAAGATGAAGTGTTAAGCGTCTTGTGAGTGATGTAGTAGTCATCTCGATATAGTTCATTTTAATTTTGAAGTATACAACCTTCAACTGAGCAGGAGTACTTTAGTGCAAACTATATGGTTTACTGTAATACTATATTACTTTGAGTGAGGTTGTTTCTCATAATGCAGCTATAAAAAAGGTCACATTCGTTCACACTCAGGCTCTAGCTATCGTGTGTAATTCACCGAAACCGAAGCTCCCTATTCGCATCCAGGTACCACACACCTTTACATGGTTTACTCCAGACGCTTCACATGCCCTGGTTCAGTCCAATGACAGCACGTCGACCTCGTTAAAACACATCTTTCCAATTCATTCCTTTCCTTGCATTCCCTCTCACTCTTCTGTATTTTCAGGACCCGGTCGCTCAAAATCATTTTACTCCATCCTTCCACCTCTTCTTGTTCCCTCCACCTCTGACTCATAAATTCTTTTTGTCAATCTTTTCTTACTCATTCTCTCCACGTGTCCAAACCGTTTCAACACACCCTCTTCTCTTCTCCCAACCATACTTTTTATTTCCACACATCTCTCTTACTCTTTCATTACTTACTCGATCAAACTACTTCACACCACATGTTATCATAAAGCATTTCATTTCTAACACATCCATCCTCCTCCGTACACCCAATTAATATTTTTGGAACTACTAGTCCTTCAAACATACCCATTTTTCTTCTCCGAGATAACGTCCTCTCCTACCACACATTCTTCATCACTCCCAACACCGTCCCCTCCCAAGCCCCGTGACTCACTTCCACTTCCATGATTCTATTTACTGCTTTGTCCACTCCCAGATATCCAAAACACTTCACTTCCTCCAATTTTTCTCAATCCAAACTTACATCCCAGTGAACTTGTCCCTCAACCATACTGAACCTAATAACCTTGCTTGTATTCACATTTACTCATTCCCCAATTTCTGCAGTTTGTCACTCGAATCAGCCATCAGAGCTGTATCATCGGCGAACTACAAATGACTCACTTCCCTGGCCCTCTCATCCCCAACAGACTGCATACTCGCTCCTCTTTCCAAAACTCTTGCATTTACTTCCTTACCACCCAATCCATTTACAAATCAAACAAATCAAATAACCATTACACACTCCTGACGCAGACCAACCTCCATTAGGAACCAATCACTCTCCTCTTCTACTAGTACACTTGCTTACAACCTTGGTAAAAACTTTTCACTACCTCCAGCAGCATACCTCCCACACCATATATTCTTAAGACTTTCCACAAAGCATCTCCATCAACTGTATCATATGCCTTCTCCAGACCCATAAATGCTCCATACACATTCATCTGTTTTTCAAATTATTTCTCACACATATTCTTCAAAGGAAACACCTGATCCACACATCCTCTACCACTCTTGAAATCATACATCTCCTCCCCAATCTGATGCTTTACATAAGCCTTTAAACTTTCATTTAATACCCTCCCATACAATTTTCCAAGAACACTCAAAAAACGTATGCCTTCTGTAGCTTGAACGCTCATCTTTATATCCTTGCTTTTGTACAATCGCAATATGCATATACAATCGCAATATTCATATACTTCTGCGTTGTACCGTTAGGTTCGGTAAAATGCTATCTGCTGGGTGTGTGTGCCTGTTGGGAAATGACCGGTGTAGAAACCGTTGCCCACCAATGTGAGACGAAGGGTATTCGAGTACATAGTATTGGAATAGTTATTTTCTATTAGCCAGGCCCATAGCCTAGTGGTAGCATTCCCGCCTGTTACACAGGGGTCCCGCGTTCGATCCACCTGATGGAGGTTTGTATGATATATATATATTTATTTATTTATTTATTTATTTATTTATTTTGCTTTGTCGCTGTCTCCCGCGTTTGCGAGGCAGCGCAAAGAAACAGACGAAAAAAATGGCCCAACCAACCCCCATACACAATGTATACACACACACACGTCCACACACGCAAATATACATACCTATACATCTCAATGTACACACACACATACACACACAGACACATACATATATACCCATGCACACAACCCACACTATCTGCCCGCATTCACTCCCATCGCCACCCCGCCACACATGGAACACCATCCCCCTCCCCCCTCATGTGTGCGAGGTAGCACTAGGAAAAGACAGCAAAGGCCCCATTCGTTCACACTCAGTCTCTAGCTGCTACGCAATAATGCCCGAAACCACAGCTCCCTTTCCACATCCAGGCCCCACACAACTTTCCATGGTTTACCACAGACGCTTCACATGCCCTGATTCAATCCACAGACAGCACGTCAACCCCGGTATACCACATCGATCGAATTCACTCTATTCCTTGCCATCCTTTCACCCTCCTGCATGTTCAGGCCCAGATCACACAAAATCTTTTTCACTCCATCTTTCCACCTCCAATTTGGTCTCCCACTTCTCCTCGTTCCCTCCACCTCCGACACATATATCGTCTTGGTCAATCTTTCCTCACTCATTCTCTCCATGTGCCCAAACCATTTCAAAACACCCTCTTCTGCTCTCTCAACCACGCTCTTTTTATTTCCACACATCTCTCTTACCCTTACGTTACTTACTCGATCAAACCACCCCACACCACACATTGTCCTCAAACATCTCATTTCCAGCACATCCACCCTCCTGCGCACAACTCTATCCATAGCCCTCGCCTCGCAACCATACAACATTGTTGGAACCACTATTCCTTCAAACATACCCATTTTTGCTTTCCGAGATAATGTTCTCGACTTCCACACATTCTTCAAGGCTCCCAGGATTTTCGCCACCTCCCCCACCCTATGATCGACTTCCGCTTCCATGGTTCCATCCGCTACCAGATCCACTCCCAGACATCTAAAACACTTCACTTCCTCCAGTTTTTCTCCATTCAAACTTACCTCCCAATTGACTTGGCCCTCAACCCTACTGTACCTAATAACCTTGCTCTTATTCACATTTACTCTTAACTTTCTTCTTTCACACACTTTACCAAACTCAGTCACCAGCTTCTGCAGTTTCTCACATGAATCACCCACCAGCGCTGTATCATCAGCGAACAACAACTGACTCACTTCCCAAGCTCTCTCATCCACAACAGACTTCATACTTGCCCCCCTTTCCAAAACTCTTGCATTCACCTCCCTAACAACCCCATCCTTAAACAAATTAAACAACCATGGAGACATCACACACCCCTGCCGCAAACCCAAATTCACTGAGAACCAATCACTTTCCTCTCTTCCTACACGTACACATGCCTTACATCCTCGATAAAAACTTTTCACTGCTTCTAACAACTTTCCTCCCACACCATATATTCTTAATACCTTCCACAGAGCATCTCTATCAACTCTATCATATGCCTTCTCCAGATCCATAAATGCTACATACAAATCCATTTGCTTTTCTAAGTATTTCTCACATACATTCTTCAAAGCAAACACCTGATCCACACATCCTCTACCACTTCTAAAACCACACTGCTCTTCCCCAATCTGATGCTCTGTATATGCCTTCACCCTCTCAATCAATACCCTCCCATATAATTTCCCAGGAATACTCAACAAACTTATACCTCTGTAATTTGAGCACTCACTCTTATCCCATTTGCCTTTGTACAATGGCACTATGCACGCATTCCGCCAATCCTCAGGCACCTCACCATGAGTCATACATACATTAAATAACCTTATCAACCAGTCAACAATACAATCACCCCCTTTTTTTTTATAAATTCCACTGCAATGCCATCCAAACCTGCTGCCTTGCCGGCTTTCATCTTCCGCAAAGCTTTTACTACCTCTTCTCTGTTCACCAAATCATTTTCCCTAACCCTCTCACTTTGCACACCACCTCGACCAAAACACCCTATATCTGCCACTCTATCATCAAACACATTCAACAAACCTTCAAAATACTCACTCCATCTCCTCATATCACCACTACTTGTTATCACCTCCCCATTTGCGCCCTTCACTGAAGTTCCCATTTGCTCCCTTGTCTTACGCACTTTATTTACATCCTTCCAGAACATCTTTTTATCCTCCCTAAAATTTAATGATACTCTCTCACCCCAACTCTCATTTGCCCTCTTTTTCACCTCTTACACCTTTCTCTTGACCTCCTGTCTCTTTCTTTTATACATCTCCCACTCAATTGCATTTTTTCCCTGCAAAAATCGTCCAAATGCCTCTCTCTCTTCTCTTTCACTAATAATCTTACTTCTTCATCCCACCACTCACTACCCTTTCTAATCAACCCACCTCCCACTCTTCTCATGCCACAAGCATCTTTTGCGCAATCCATCACTGATTCCCTAAATACATCCCATTTCTCCCCCACTCCCCTTACTTCCATTGTTCTCACCTTTTTCCATTCTGTACTCAGTCTCTCCTGGTACTTCCTCACACAAGTCTCCTTCCCAAGCTCACTTACTCTCACCACCCTCTTCACCCCAACATTCGCTCTTCTTTTCTGAAAACCCATACAAATCTTCACCTTAGCCTCCACAAGATAATGATCAGACATCCCTCCAGTTGCACCTCTCAGCACATTAACATCCAAAAGTCTCTCTTTCGCGCGCCTGTCAATTAACACGTAATCCAATAACGCTCTCTGGCCATCTCTCCTACTTACATACGTATACTTATGTATATCTCGGTTCTTAAACCAGGTATTCCCAATCATCAGTCCTTTTTCAGCACATAAATCTACAAGCTCTTCACCATTTCCATTTACAACACTGAACACCCCATGTATACCAATTATTCCCTCAACTGCCACATTACTCACCTTTGCATTCAAATCACCCATCACTATAACCCGGTCTCGTGCATCAAAACCACTAACACACTCATTCAGCTGCTCCCAAACCACTTGTCTCTCGTGGTCTTTCTTCTCATATGAGAGCCCAGGTGCATATGCACCAATAATCACCCATCTCTCTCCATCAACATTCAGTTTTACCCATATCAATCGAGAATTTACTTTCTTACATTCTATCACATACTCCCACAACTCCTGTTTCAGGAGTACTGCTACTCCTTCCCTTGCTCTTGTCCTTCCACTAACCCCTGAGTTTATATATATATATATATATATATATATATATATATATATATATATATATATATATATATATATATATATATATATATATATATATGCGTGTGTGTATATGGGTGGGTTGGGCCATTCTTTCGTGTGATTCCTTGCGCTACCTCTATCACGCGGGAGACAGCGACTAATTGTGATAAAAATATATATATATATATATATATATATATATATATATATATATATATATATATATATATATATATCCCTGGGGATAGGGGAGAAAGAATACTTACCACGTATTCCCTGCGTGTCGTAGAAGGCGACTAAAAGGGGAGAGAGCGGGTGGCTGGAAATCCTCCCCTCTCGTTTTTTTTTCAATTTTCCAAAAGAAGGAACAGAGAATGGGGCCAGGTGAGGATATTCCCTCAAAGGCCCAGTTCTCTGTTCTTAATGGTACCTCGCTATCGCGGGAAATGGCGAATAGTACGAAAGAAAGATATATATATATATATATATATATATATATATATATATATATATATATATATATATATATATATATATATATATATATAGGGGAGAAAGAATACTTCTCACGTACTCCCTGCGTGTCGTAGAAGGCGACTAAAAGGGAAGGGAGCAGGGGCTGGAAATCCTCCCCCCCTTTTTTTTTTTCTTTTTAAACCAAAAGAGGGAACAGAGAAGAGAGTCAGTTGAGGATATTGCCTCAAAGGCCCAATACTCTGTTCTTAACGCTACCTCGCTAATGCGGGAAATGGCGAATAGTATGAAAGAAAGAAAATATATATATATATATATATATATATATATATATATATATATATATATATATATATATATATATATATATATATATATATCTATATATGTGTGTGTGTGTTTGTGTGTGTGTGTGTGTGTGTGTGTGTGTGTGTGTGTGTGTGTGTGTGTGTGTGTGTGTGTGTGTTCGTGTATTTGGAAATAACTATTGAAATAGATTTAACTGAAATATCTCAAGTGTACCCATAGCTGTCTTGCACTTTTACATGACAAATAAACAGAAAACACCATACAAATGGCATAGTGTTATTCTTCGGGTAAAACTACAGGTACAAGCTGTGAAGATGGGCTTGAAAATATAAATTGTTTTGTGAAACAATTTGATCGATCTTGGCTGCGTTGTAAGGTGCCCTGGGGACAAATTAACCCTCCCTCCTCCCTTCTTCCTTTACCTTTCCTCCTCTCTTTCCGTCTTCCTCTTTCTCCCTGTCCCTGCTTCAGCTTGCCACCTCTCCCAGCCTTTCCAAGATTTTCCTCTCCCTATTTTTAAATTCATAACAGACCCGGCTCTATACTGAGTTGGTGTAATGGATTATCGAATATCGGGCGATCCTCACCGGGCTGGTGCGCTGAGCAGCGACTGCCAGGGCCTTCCTCTGGCCGCCACACTCAAGGGAAGCTTCCTTCCCGTAGAGTTTTATACCCATAGTTGATAACGTGTCATATATATATGCTATAGAGGTCAAAAATATGCATCACATATTGGTTCACATATATGCAAAAGATCTTCGTTCACATGTATTCAACAGAGTTGATATATGTGCAGCAAATCTTCTTCTGAGTCACAAATGTGCAACAGATCTCGGTTCTCAGTTAATATGGATGCAACAGACCTCAGTTCACATAAAAGTAACATATCCTTCCCTTCACTTCCTTTCCATTCTATTCGCACTTGAACTTTACCCTATTGGCCTGTTTCCTACTGGTTCGTTTCCTGCATTCCTGAAATTTGTGTATCTCAGCTTCTTCAATCGTCATTGTGCATCATTTCTTCACGGACTCATAAGTATAAATATATATATATATATATATATATATATATATATATATATATATATATATATATATATATATATATATATATATATATATATGCTTATATATATATATATATATATATATATATATATATATATATATATATATATATATATATATATATATATATATATATATATATATATATATATATATATATATATATATATATATATATATATATATATATATATATATATATATATATATATATATATATATATATATATATATATATATATATATATATATAAACATATATATATATACATATATATATATATATATATATATATATATATATATATATATATATATATATATATATATATACATAAATATATATATAGTGGTTCCAACAATGTTGTATGGTTGCGAGGCGTGGGCTATGGATGGAGTTGTGCGCTGGAGGGTGGATGTGCTGGAAATGAGATGTTTGAGGACAATATGTGGTGTGAGGTGGTTTGATCGAGTAAGTAATAATAGGGTAAGCGAGATGTGTGGTAATAAAAAGAGTGTGGTTGAGAGAGCACTAGAGGGTGTTTTGAAATTGTTCGGTCACATGGAGAGAATGAGTGAGGAAAGATTGACTAAGAGGATATATGTGTCAGAGGTGGAGGGAACGAGGAGAAGTGGGTGGGAGACCAAATTAGAGGTGGAAAGATTTTGAGTGTTCGGGGCCTGAACATGCAGGAGGGTGAAAGGCGTTCAAGGAATAGAGTGAATTCGAACGATGTGGTATACCGGGACCGACGTGCTGTCAATGGTTTGAACTAGGGCATGTGAAGCGTGTTGGGTAAACCATGGAAAGTTCTGTGGGGCCTGGATGTGGAAAGGGAGCTTTGGTTTCGGTGCATTATTACATGACAGCTAGAGACTGAGTTTGAACGAATGGGACCCTCGTTGTCATATCCTAGCACTACCTCGCACACATGATGGGGGAGGGGGTTGTTATTACATGTGTAGCGGGGTGGCGATGGGAATGAATAAAGGCAGATAGTATGAATTATGTACATGTGTATATATGTATATGTCTGTGTGTGTACAAAGATGTGTACGTTGAGATGTATGGGTATGTATATTTGCGTGTGTGGACGTGTATGTATATACATGTGTATGTGGGTGGGTTGAACCATTCTTTTGTCTGTTTCCTTGCGCTACCTCGCTAACGCAAGAGACAGCGACAAAGCAAAATAAAAAAAATAAACAAATAAATAAATAAATATATATATATATATATATATATATATATATATATATATATATATATATATATATATATATATATATTCGTATGAGTACACGGGGAAAATGAGATACGAATAGTTACCAAGTGCACTTTCGTGTAATAATCACATCATCAGTGGAGACACAAGAGAGAAATATTACAGTCAGTTGATATATATCGAAGAGACGAAGCTAGGACGCCATTTGGTAAACATATGATTGTCCAAAACATACAACGAGCGTTCATAAACTTATCGTTTTACAAATCTTATCAACAATAAAGTTATGTAATTTTTATAGACCATCACTAATATTAAGATTATAATTCTTTGTGTATTCAATAATAGAAGATTTAATGATATCTCTCTTGGTAAAAGAGTTAGAGTTAATAACTGAGATGGCGTTACTCCAGTCAATACAGTGATCATAGTTTTTAACATGATTAAACAAGGCATTTGATTCTTGTCCCGTTCTTATACTATATTTATGTTGCTTAAGTCTAACAGAAAGATTCTTACCAGTCTGATCAACATAAAATTTATCAGAGTTTCCACAAGGCACTTTATAGATGCAACCAAGAGAATTTTCTGGTGAATCCCTGATTAAGATATTCTTTATAGTATTATTGTTGCTAAAGGCAACATTTACATTAAAGGATTTAAGCAACATATTATTAAAAGGGAGAACTAAAAGATTCTTGGTGTCAATGGGAGGTTTGGGCTCAACTCTATAAAATTATTTCTTTGCTAACTTAAGGGATTTATCAATGAAAGATCTAGGGTAATTTAACTTAGATCCAATCGAATATATCTTCTCAAACTCATTATCAATAAACTCTGGACTGCAAATACGTAATGCCCCAAGGAACATAGATTGAAATGATGATAATTTAACTCTGTCATGTTGAGATGAGTAATAATGGATATATGAGCATACATTGGTGGATTTCCTGTATATGCTAAACTTAAACTTGTTTCCTTGTCTATAGATCATGCAATCTAAAAATGGTAACATACCGTTATTTTCATTTTCTCCAGTAAATTTGATGTAATGTACTAAGTTGTCAAGTAAGGGGAGAAATATTTGTAAATTTTCATTTGTTGGCCAAGCACAAAGAACATCATCTACATACCTAAACTAAATTGCATTAGAAGGTAAGATATCCTTTAGTAATTTTGTTTCAAAAAATTCCATATAAAGATTACTTAGTAAAGGTGAAAGAGGGTTACCCATTGCCATACCAAATTTCTGAGCATAATAATCTCCATTAAATTGAAATACACAGTCTTTTATACACAATTTTATCAGTTCAATGAAATTAGACTTTGAAACAGGTAAATGAATATCATCCAAGACATCAAATAAATATTCTAAAAGGTCATCAACTGGAACTTTAGTGAAAAGTGAGGAAACATCAAAGCTAACTAGTTTGAAATCAAAATCAACATTGATATTGTTTAGCTTATTGACTAAATCTACATTGTTCATGATATTAGAATTTTATACCTTACCCACTAAAGGGCTTGATAAAGAAACTAACCATTTTCACAATTTATATGCGATGGAGCCTACTGAACTCACTATAGGTCTTGCTGGAAAATTCTGTTTATGTATTTTGATAAGGTAATACATATATGGCAATGAAGGGGACAAAGATGACAAACTTTTGATAAGAGAAATCTTACCTTTCAATAACAACTTCATTTCTTTATTAAAGTGAGAATTAACTGCTTCTGAGGGATTTTTACTAAGTTTAGAATATGTTGTGTTACCATTTAGATCATTCATTTTAGATAAATAGTTACTTTTGTCTAAAATCACAACAGTGTTAGCCTTACCTGCTTTAGTAATATGTATATCCTTGTCATTTTTTAAGGTGTTAATAGCTCTTATGAATCTTTTAGGGCAATTAGCTTCCACTGGTTTTGACAAACTGGCATACGCTAAACCCTTACAGATATTGATATCATCATTATTTAAATTGCTGTATTTTTCTAAAATACAAAAAGACTTTGTGACATCAACACAGCTGGCTTCTCTGTCATTACATTACTCATCTCAACATGACAGAGTTGAATTATCATCATTTCAATCTATTTTCCTTAGGGCATTACGTATTTGCAGTCCAGACTTTATTGATGATAAGTTTGAGAAGATATATTCTGTTGGATCTAAGTTAAAGTACCCTAGATTATTCATTGATGAATCCCTTAAGTTAGCAAAGATTTCATTTTATAGAGTTGACCCCAAACCTCCCATTGACACCAAGAATCTTTTAGTTTCCCCTTTTGATAATAACTTCACTTTGCTTCCCATGTTGCTTAAATCCTTTTATTCAAATGTTGCCTTTAGAAACAATAATACTATAAAGAATATTTTGATCAGGAATTCACAAGAAAATTCTCTTGGATGCATCTATAAAGTGCCTTGTGGAAACTCTAATAAATTTTATGTTGGTCAGACTGGTAAGGATCTTTCTGTTAGAATAAAGCAACATAAATATAGTATAAGAACGGGGCAAGAATCAAATGCCTTCTTTAATCATGTTAAAAACTATGATCATTGTATTGACTGGAGTAACGCCATCTCAGTTACTAACTCTAACTCTATTACCAAGAGAAATATCATTGAATCTTCTATTATTAAATACACAAAGAATTATAATCTTAATATTAATTATGGTCTATACAAATTAGATAACTTTATTCTTGATAAGATTCGCAAAATGATGATTTATGAACGCTCGTTGTAGGTTTTGGACAATCACATGCTTACCAAATGGCGTTTTTCCTTCGTCTCTTCGATGTATATCAACTGACTGCTATATTTCTTGCTTGTATCTTCCTGATGATGTGATTATTATACGAAAGTGCACTTGGGAACTTTTAGTGTTTCATTTTCCCAGTGGACTCATAGGAATATATATATATATATATATATATATATATATATATATATATATATATATATATATATATATATATATATATATATATATATATATATATGTGTGGAAGGTATTAAGAATATATGGTGTGGGAGGCAAGTTGTTAGAAGCAGTGAAAAGTTTTTATCGAGGATGTAAGGCATGTGTACGTGTAGGAAGAGAGGAAAGTGATTGGTTCTCAGTGAATGTAGGTTTGCGGCAGGGGTGTGTGATGTCTCCATGGTTGTTTAATTTGTTTATGGATGGGGTTGTTAGGGAGGTGAATGCAAGAGTTTTGGAAAGAAGGGCAAGTATGAAGTCTGTTGGGGATGAGAGAGCTTGGGAATTGAGTCAGTTGTTCGCTGATGATACAGCGCTGGTGGCTGATTCATGTGAGAAACTGCAGAAGCTGGTGACTGAGTTTGGTAAAGTGTGTGAAAGAAGAAAGTTAAGAGTAAATGTGAATAAGAGTAAGGTTATTAGGTACAGTAAGGTTGAGGGTCAATTCAATTGGGAGGTGAGTTTCAATGGAGAAAAACTGGAGGAAGTGAAGTGTTTTAGATATCTGGGAGTGGATCTGGCAGCGGATGGAACCATGGAAGCGGAAGTGGATCATAGGGTGGGGGAGGGGGCGACAATTCTGGGAGCCTTGAAGAATGTGTGGAAGTCGAGAACATTATCTCGGAAAGCAAAAATGGGTATGTTTGAAGGAATAGTGGTTCCAACAATGTTGTATGTTTGCGAGGCGTGGACTATGGATAGAGTTGTGCGCAGGAGGATGGATGTTCTGGAAATGAGATGTTTGAGGACAATGTGTGGTGTGAGGTGGTTTGATCGAGTAAGTAATGTAAGGGTAAGAGAGATGTGTGGAAATAAAAAGAGAAGAAGAGGGTGTTTTGAAATGGTTTGGGCACATGGAGAGAATGAGTGAGGAAAGATTGACCAAGAGGATATATGTGTCGGAGGTGGAAGGAACGAGGAGAAGAGGGAGACCAAATTGGAGGTGGAAAGATGGAGTGAAAAAGATTTTTAGTGATCGGGGCCTGAACATGCAGGAGGGTGAAAGGCGGGCAAGGAATAGAATGAATTGGATCGATGTGGTATACCGGGGTTGACGTGCTGTCAGTGGATTGAATCATGGCATGTGAAACGTCTGGGGTAAACCATGGAAAGCTGTGTGAGGCCTGGATGTGGAAAGGGAGCTGTGGTTTCGGGCATTATTCCATGACAGCTAGAGACTGAGTGTGAACGAATGAGGCCTTTGTTGTCTTTTCCTAGCGATACCCCGCACACATGAGGGGGGAGGGGGATGGTATTCCATGTGTGGCGAAGTGGCGATGGAATGAATAAAGGCAGACAGTGTGAATTGTGTGCATGGGTATATATGTATGTGTCTGTGTGTGTATATACATGTGTACATTGAGATGTATAGGTATGTATATTTGCGTGTGTAGACGTGTGTGTATATACTTGAGTATAGGGTTGGGTTGGGCCATTTCTTTCGTCTGTTTCCTTGCGCTACCTCGCAAACACGGGAGACAGCGACAAAGCAAAATACATAAATGAATAAATATATACTATATATATATATATATATATATATATATATATATATATATATATATATATATAGATATATATATATATATATATATATATATATATATATATATATATATATATAGATATATATATATATATATATATGTAACATATATATATATATATATATATATATATATATATATATATATATATATATATATTTTTTTTTTTCGCTGTCTCCCGCGTTTGCGAGGTAGCGCAAGGAAGCAGACGAAGGAAATGGCCCAACCCACCCCCATACACATGTATATACATACACATCCACACACGCAAATATACATACCTCCACAGCTTTCCATGTTTTACCCCAGACGCTTCACATGCCCTGATTCAATCCACTGATAGCATGTCAACCCCGGTATACCACATCGATCCAATTCACTCTATTCCTTGCCCTCCTTTCACTCTCCTGCATGTTCAGGCCCCGATCACTAAAAATCTTTTTCACTCCATCTTTCCACCTCCAATTTGGTCTCCCACTTCTCCTCGATCCCTCCACCTCCGACACATATATCCTCTTGGTCAATCTTCCCTCACTCATTCTCTCCATGTGACCAAACCATTTCAAAACACCCTCTTCTGCTCTCTCAACCACGTTCTTTTTATTTCCACACATCTCTCTTACCCTTACGTTACTTACTCGATCAAACCACCTCACACAACACATTGTCCTCAATCATCTCATTTCCAGCACGTTCATCCTCCTGCGCACAACTCTATCCATAGCCCACGCCTCGCAACCATACAACATTGTTGGAACCACTATTCTTTCAAACATACCCATTTTTGCTTTCCGATATAATGTTCTCGACTTCCACACATTCTTCAAGGCTCCCAGGATTTTCGCCCCCTCCCCCACCCTATGATCCACTTCCGCTTCCATGGTTCCATCCGCTGCCAGATCCACTCCCAGATATCTAAAACACTTTACTTCCTCCAGTTTTGCTACATTCAAACTTACCTCCCAATTGACTTGACCCTCAACCCTACTGTACGTAATAACCTTGCTCTTATTCAAATTTACTCTTAACTTTCTTTTTTCACACTCTTTACCAAACTCAGTCACCAGCTTCTGCAGTTTCTCACATGAATCAGCCACCAGCGCTGTATCATCAGCGAACAACAACTGACTCACTTCCCACTCACTTTCCACCAAATTGGAGGTGGAAAGATGGAGTGAAAAAGATTTTGTGTGATCGGGTCCTGAACATGCAGGCGGGTGAAAGGCGGGCAAGGAATAGAGTGAATTGGATCGATGTGGTATACCGGGGTTGACGTGCTGTCAGTGGATTGAATCAGGGCATGTGAAGCGTCTGGGGTAAACCATGGAAAGCTGTGTAGGTATGTATATTTGCGTGTGTGGACGTATGTATATACATGTGTATGGGGGTGGGTTGGGCCATTTCTCTAGTCTCTTTCCTTCCGCTACCTCGCAAACGCGGGGGACAGCGACGAAGAAAAAAAAAAAAAAAAAATATATATATATATATATATATATATATATATATATATATATATATATATATATATATATATATTATATATATATATATAATATATATATATATATATATATATATATATATATATATATATATATATATATATATATATATATATATATATATATATATATATATATATTTATATATATATATATATATATATATATATATATATATATATATATATATATATATATATATATATATATATAGGCATGTACAGAATGCCAGATTCGGTAAGAGCAGTGTGGTTTCAGAAGTGGTAGAGGATGTGTGCATCAGGTTTTTTCTTTGAAGAATGTATTGTGAGGAATGGCTGGGAAGTATTCTTTCTCCCCTATCTCCAGGGATAATATATATATATATATATATATATATATATATATATATATATATATATATATATATATATTCTTTCTTTCTTTCTTTTAAACTATTCGCTATTTCCCGCGTTAGCGAGGTAGCGCTAAGAACAGAGGACAAGGCCTTTGTGGAATATCCTCACCTGGCCCCCCTCTGTTCCTTCTTTTGGGGGGAAAAAAAAAAAGAAAAAAAACGAGAGGGGAAGATTTCCAGCCTCCCGCTCCCTCCCCTTTTAGTCGCCTTCTACGACACGCAGGGAATACGTGGGAAGTATTCTTAATCCCCTATCCCCAGGGATAATATATATATATATATATATATATATATATATATATATATATATATATATATATATATATATATATATATATATATATATATATTTTTTTTTTTTTTCTTTTTTTTTGTGCTTTGTCGCTGTCTCCCGCGTTTGCGAGGTAGCGCAAGGAAACAGACGAAAGAAATGGCCCAACCCACCCCCATACACATGTATATACATACGTCCACACACGCAAATATACATACCTACACAGCTTTCCATGGTTTACCCCAGACGCTTCACATGCCTTGATTCAATCAACTGACAGCACGTCAACCCCGGTACACCACATCGCTCCAATTCACTCTATTCCTTGCCCTCCTTTCACCCTCCTACATGTTCAGGCCCCGATCACACAAAATCTTTTTCAATCCATCTTTCCACCTCCAATTTGGTCTCCCTCTTCTCCTCGTTCCCTCCACCTCCGACACATATATCCTCTTGGTCAATCTTTCCTCACTCATTCTCTCCATGTGCCCAAACCATTTCAAAATACCCTCTTCTGCTCTCTCAACCACGCTCTTTTTATTTCCACACATCTCTCTTACCCTTACGTTACTTACTCGATCAAACCACCTCACACCACACATTGTCCTCAAACATCTCATTTCCAGCACATCCATCCTCCTGCGCACCACTCTATCCATAGCCCACGCCTCGCAACCATACAACATTGTTGGAACCACTATTCCTTCAAACATACCCATTTTTGCTTTCCGAGATAATGTTCTCGACTTCCACACATTCTTCAAGGCTCCCAGAATTTTCGCCCCCTCCCCAACCCTATGATCCACTTCCGCTTCCATGGTTCCATCCGCTGCCAGATCCACTCCCAGATATCTAAAACACTTCACTTCATCCAGTTTTTCTCCATTCAAACTCACCTCCAAATTGACTTGACCCTCAACCCTACTGTACCTAATAACCTTGCTCTTATTCAGTAAATTTTAGGGAGAATAAAAAGATGTTCTGGAAGGAGGTAAATAAAGTGCGTAAGACAAGGGAGCAAATGGGAACTTCAGTGAGGGGCGCAAATGGGGAGGTGATAACAAGTAGTGGTGATGTGAGAAGGAGATGGAGTGAGTATTTTGAAGGTTTGTTGAATGTGTTTGATGATAGAGTGGCAGATATAGGGTGTTTTGGTCGAGGTGGTGTGCAAGGTGAGAGGGTTAGGGAAAATGATTTGGTAAACAGAGAAGAGGTAGTAAAAGCTTTGCGGAAGATGAAAGCCGGCAAGGCAGCAGGTTTGGATGGTATTGCAGTGGAATTTATTAAAAAAGGGGGTGACTGTATTGTTGACTGGTTGGTAAGGTTATTTAATGTATGTATGAGTCATGGTGAGGTGCCTGAGGATTGGCGAAATGCGTGCATAGTGCCATTGTACAAAGGCAAAGGGGATAAGAGTGAGTCCTCAAATTACAGAGGTAAAAGTTTGTTGAGTATTCCTGGTAAATTATATGGGAGGGTATTGATTGAGAGGGTGAAGTCATGTACAGAGATTCAGATTGGGGAAGAGCAGTGTGGTTTCAGAAGTGGTAGAGGATGTGTGGATCAGGTGTTTGCTTTGAAGAATGTATGTGAGAAATACTTAGAAAAGCAAATGAATTTGTATGTAGCATTTATGGATCTGGAGAAGGCATATGATAGAGTTGATAGAGATGCTCTGTGGAAGGTATTAAGAATATATGGTGTGGGAGGCAAGTTGATAGAAGCAGTGAAAAGTTTGTATCGAGGATGTAAGGCATGTGTACGTGTAGGAAGAGAGGAAAGTGATTGGTTCTCAGTGAATGTAGGTTTGCGGCAGGGGTGTGTGATGTCTCCATGGTTGTTTAATTTGTTTATGGATGGGGTTGTTAGGGAGGTGAATGCAAGAGTTTTGGAAAGAGAGGCAAGTATGAAGTCTGTTTGGGATGAGAGAGCTTGGGAAGTGAGTCAGTTGTTGTTCGCTGATGATACAGCGCTGGTGGCTGATTCATGTGAGAAACTGCAGAAGCTGGCGACTGAGTTTGGTAAAGTGTGTGAAAGAAGAAAGTTAAGAGTAAATGTGAATATATATATATATATATATATATATATATATATATATATATATATATATATATATATATATATATATATATATATATATATATATATATATATATATATATATATATATATATATATATATATACATATATATATATATATATATATATATATATATATATATATATATATATATATATATGTATATATATATATATATATATATATATATATATATATATATATATATATATATATATATATATATATATATATATATATATATATATATATATATATATATATATATATATATATATACATATATATATATATATATATTTTTTTTTTCTTTTATACTTTGTCGCTGTCTCCCGCGTTTGCGAGGTAGCGCAAGGAAACAGACGAAAGAAATGGCCCAAACCCCCCCATACACATGTATATACATACGTCCACACACGCAAATATACATACCTACACAGCTTTCCATGGTTTACCCCAGACGCTTCACATGCCTTGATTCAGTCCACTGACAGCACGTCAGCCCCGGTATACCACATCGCTCCAATTCACTCTATTCCTTGCCCTCCTTTCACCCTCCTTTCCTGCATGTTCAGGCCCCGATCACACAAAATCTTTTTCACTCCATCTTTCCACCTCCAATTTGGTCTCCCTCTTCTCCTTGTTTCCTCCACCTCCGACACATATATCCTCTTGGTCAATCTTTCCTCACTCATTCTCTCCATGTGCCCAAACCACTTCAAAACATCCTCTTCTGCTCTCTCAGCCACGCTCTTTTTATTTCCACACATCTCTCTTACCCTTACGTTACTCACTCGATCAAACCACCTCACACCAGACATTGTCCTCAAACATCTCATTTCCAGCACATCCATCCTCCTGCGCACAACTCTATCCATAGCCCACGCCTCGCAACCATACAACATTGTTGGAACCACTATTCCTTCAAACATACCCATCTTTGCTTTCCGAGATAATGTTCTCGACTTCCACACATTCTTCAAGGCCCCCAGAATTTTCGCCCCCTCCCCCACCCTATGATCCACTTCCGCTTCCATGGTTCCATCCGCTGCCAGATCCACTCCCAGATATCTAAAACACTTCACTTCCTCCAGTTTTTCTCCATTCAAACTCACCTCCCAATTGACTTGACCCTCAACTCTACTGTACCTAATAACCTTGCTCTTATTCACATTTACTCTTAACTTTCTTCTTCCACACACTTTACCAAACTCAGTCACCAGCTTCTGCAGTTTCACACATGAATCAGCCACCAGCGCTGTGTCATCAGCGAACAACAACTGACTCACTTCCCAAGCTCTCTCATCCCCAACAGACTTCATACTTGCCCCTCTTTCCAAAACTCTTGCATTTACCTCCCTAACAACCCCATCCATAAACAAATTAAACAACCATGGAGACATCACACACCCCTGCCGCAAACCTACATTCACTGAGAACCAATCACTTTCCTCTCTTCCTACACGTACACATGCCTTACATCCTCGATAAAAACTTTTCACTGCTTCTAACAACTTTCCTCCCTCACCATATATTCTTAATACCTTCCACAGAGCATCTCTATCAACTCTATCATATGCCTTCTCCAGATCCATAAATGCTACATACAAATATATATATATATATATATATATATATATATATATATATATATATATATATATATATATATATATATATATATATATATATATATATATATTTATTTATTGATTGATTGATTGATTTATTTTATTCTATTTATTTTCCTTGTCGCTGTCTCACGCGTTAGCGAGGTAGCGCAAGCAAACAGACGAAAGAATGGCCCAACCCACCCACATACACATGTATATACATACACGTCCACAAACGTAAATATACATACTTTTACATCTCAACGTATACATATATATACACACAGACATATACATATATACACATGTACATAATTCATACTGTCTGCTCTTATTCATTTCCATCGCCACCTCGCCACACATGAAATAAGAACCCCTTCCCCCTCATGTGAGCGAGGTAGCGCTAGGAAAAGACAACAAAGGCCACATTCGTTCACACTCAGTCTCTAGCTGTCATGTAATAATGCACCGAAACCACAGCTCCCTTTCCACATCCAGGCCCAACAGAACTTTCTATGGTTTACCCCAGACGCTTCACATGCCTTGGATCAATGCATAGACAGCACGTCGACCCCGGTATACCACATCGTTCCAATTCACTCTATTCCTTGCACGCCTTTCACCCTCCTGCATGTTCAGGCCCTGATCACTAAAAATCTTTTTCACTCCATCTTTCTACCTCAAGTTTCGTCTTCCACTTCCCTCGTTCCCTCCACCTCTGACACATATAACGTCTTGGTCAATCTTTCCTCACTCCTTCACTGCATGTGACCAAACAAAACACCCTCTTCTGCTCTCTCAACCACACTCTTTTTATTACCACACATCTCTCTCACCCTTACATTACTAACTCGATCAAACCACCTCACACCGCATATAGTCCCTAAACATCTCATTTGCAGCACATCCACCCTCCTGCGCACAACTCTATCCATAGTCCACGCCTCGCAACCACATAACATTGTTGGAACCACTATTCCTTTAAACGTATCCATTTTTGCTTTCCGAGATAATGTTCTCGACTTCCACACATTCTTCAAGACTCCCAGAATTTTCGCCCCCTCCCCCACCCTCTGATTCACTTCCGATTCCATTGTTCCATCCTCTGTCAAATCCACTCCCATGTATCTAAAACACTTCACTTCCTCCAGTTTTTCTCCCTTCAAACTTACCTCTCAATTAACTTGATCCTCAATCCTACTGTACGTAATAACCTTGCTCTTATTCACATTTGCTCTCAACTTTCTTCTTTCTCACACTTTACCAAACTCAGTCACCAGGTTCTGCAGTTTCTCACATGAATCAGCCATCAGCGTTGTATCATCAGCGAACAACAACTGACTCACTTCCCAAGCTATCTCATCCACAACTGACTGCATACTTGCCCCTCTTTCCAAAACTCTTGCATTCACCTCCCTAACAGCACCATCCAGAAAGAACCATGGAGATATCACACACCCCTGCTGCAAACCTACATTCACTGAGAACCAATCACTTTCCTCTCATCCTACACGTACACCTGCCTTACATCCTCGTTAAAAACTTTTCCCTGCTTGCAACAAATTGCCTCCCACACCATATATTCTTAATACTTTCCACAGAAAGGAGTTAAGAGCAAATGTGAACAAAAGCAAGGTTATTAAATTCAGAAGTACAAGGAAACAGGTTAGTTAAGGTGAAAGTAAAACTGGGAAGAAGTGAAGAGTTTAAGTCACTGGGAGTGGACATGACAGCAAATGGAACCATAATACCTGAGGTTAGGTATGGGGTTGTGCACACGAAGGAGTTACGCGGGGAGTGTTTGTCCTCTTCGAAGTCTCAGATTGGGGTGCCGAAATGTGTGTGGATGTAACCAAGATGAAAAAAAGGAGAGATAGGTAGTATGTTTGAGGAAAGGAACCTGGATGTCTTGGCTCTGAGTGATTCGAAGCTCAAGGGTAAAGGGGAAGAGTGGTTTGGGAATGCCTTGGGAGTAAAGTCAGGCGTGAATGAGAGGACAAGAGCAAGGGAAAGAGTACCACTATTCCTGAGAGAGGAGTGGTGGGAGTATGTGATAGAGTGTAAGAAAGTAAACTCTAGATTGATATGGGTAAAACTGAAAGTGGAAGGAGAGAGATGGGTGATTATTGGTTCATATGCACCTGGGCATGAGAAGAAAGATCATAAGAGGCAAGTGTTTTGGGAGCAGCTGAGTGAGTCTGTTGGGAGTTTTGATGCACGACACCGGGTTATAGTGATGGGTGATTTAAATGCAAAGGTGAGTAATGTGGCAGTTGAGAGAATAATTGGTGTAATTGGGGTGTTAAGTGACGTAAATGGAAATGGTGAAGAGCTAGTACATTTATGTGCTGGAAGAGGACATACATAAGTATACGTGTGTAAGTAGGAGAGATGGCCAGAGAGCGTTAGTAGATTACGTTTTAAATGATAGGTGCGTGGAAGAAAGACTTTTGGATGTTTATATGCTGAGAGGTGCAACTGAAGGGATGTCTGATTATTATCTTGTGGTGGCGGAGGTGAATATTTGTAGAGGTCTTCAGAAAAGAAGAGAGAATGTTTAGATGAAAAGAATGGTGAGAATAAGTGAGCTTGGAAAGGAGACTTGTGTAAGGAAGTACCAGGAGAAACTGAGTACAGAATGGAAAATGGTGAGAACAAAGGACGTAAGGGGAGTGGGAAAGGAATGGGATGTATTTAGTGAAGCAGTGATTGCTTGCGCAAAAGATGCTTGTGGCATGAGAAGCGTGGGAGGTGGGCAGATTAGAAAGGGTAGTGAGTGGTGGGATGAAGAAGTAAGATTATTAGTGAAAGAGAAGAGAGAGGCATTTGGACGATTTTTGCAGGGAAATAATGCAAATGACTGGGAGATGTATAAATGAAAGAGGCAGGAGGTCAAGAAAAATGTGCATGAGGTGTAAAAGAGGGCAAATGAGAGTTGGTGTGAGAGAGTATCATCAAATTTTAGGGAGAATAAAAAGATAATTTGGAAGAAGGTAAATAAAGTGGGTAAGACGTGGGAACAAATAGGAAGTTCAGTGAATGGGGCTAATGGGGAGGTGAAAAAAAGTAGTGGTGATATGAGAAGGAGATGAAGTGAGTATTTTGAAGGTTTGTGAATGTTTTCGATGATAGAGTGGCAGATATAGGGTGTTTTGGTCGAGGTGGTGTGCAGAGTGAGAGGGTTAGGGAGAGTGATTTGGTAAACAGAGAAGAGGTAGTAAAAGCTTTGCGGAAGATGAAAGCCGGCAAGGCAGTGGGTTTAGATGGTATTGGATTTTATAACAAAATAGAGTGACTGTACGGTTGACTGGTTGGTAAGCTTATTCAATGTGTGTATGACTCATGGTGAGGTGCCTGAGGATTGGCGGAATGCGTGCATAGTGCCATTGTACAAAGGCAAAGGGGATAAAAGTGAGTGCTCGAATTACAGAGGTATAACTTTGTTGAGTATTCCTGACAAATTATATGGGAGGATATTGATTGAGAGGGTGAAGGCATGAACAAAGCATCAGACTGGGGAAGAGCAGTGTGGTTTCAGAAGTAGTAGAGGATGCGTGGATCAGGTTTTTGCTTTGAAGAATGTATGTGAGAAATACTTAGAAAAGCCAATGGGTTTGTATGTAGCTTTCATAGATCTGGAGAAGGAATATGATAGAGTTGATAGAGATGCTCCGTAGGAGGTATTAGGAATATATGATGTGGGAGGCAAGTGGTTAGACACATTGAAAAGTTTTTATCGAGGATGTAAGGCATGTGTACGTGTAGGAAGAGAGGAAAGTAATTGGTTCTCAGTGAATGTAGGTTTGCGGGAGGGGTGTGTCTCCATGAAGTTGTTCTTGAAAGGTAACATTTCTCTTATCAAAAGTTTGTTATCTTTGTCCTCTTCATTGCCATATATGTATGGACTTATGAAAACACATAAACAGACTGCATACTTACCTCTCTCTCCAAAACTCTTGCATTCACCTCCCTATCAACAACAACCATAAATAAATTCAACAAACATGGAGACATCACACACCACTGCCGAAAACCTACATTCACTGAGAACCAATCAATTTCCTCTCTTCCTACACGTACACATGCCTTACATCCTCGATAAAAACTTTTCACTGCTTCTAACAACTTGCTTCCCACACCATATATTCTTAATACCTTCCACAGAGCATCTCTATCAACTCGTAGCATATACATTCTCCAGATCCATAAAATTCTACATACAAATCCATTTGCTCTTCTAAGTATTTCTCATATACATTCTTCAAAGCAAACACCTGATCCACACATCCTCTACCATTTCTGAAACCACAATGCTCTTCCCCAATCTGATGCTCTGTACCTGCCTTCACCCTCTCAATCAATACCCTCCCATGTAATTTACCAGGAATACTCAACAAACTTATACCTCTGTAATTTAAGCACTCACTCTTATCCCCTTTGCCTTTGTACAATGGCACTATGCAAGCATTCCGCCAATCCTCAGGCACCTCACCATGAATCATACATACATTGAATAGCCTTACCAACCAGTCAACAATACAGTCACCCCCTTTTTTAATGAATTCCACAGCAATACCATCCAAACCTGCTGCCTTGCCGGCTTTCATCTTCCGCAAAGCTTTTACCACCTCTTCTCTGTTTACCGAATCATTTTCCCTAACCCTCTCACTTTGCACACCATCTCGACCAAAACACCCTATATCTGCCATTCTATCATCAAACACATTCAACAAACCTTCAAAATACTCACTCCATCTCCTTCTCACATCACCACTGCTTGTTATCACCTTCCCATTAGCCCCAATCACTGAAGTTCCCATTTGCTCCCTTGTCTTACGCACTTTATTTACCTCCTTTCAGAACATCTTTTTATTCTCCCTAAAATTTAATGATACTCTTTCTCCCCAACTCTCATTTGCCCTCTTTTTCATCTCTTGCACCTTTCTCTTGACCTCCTGCCTCTTTCTTTTATACGTCCCCCACTCATTTGCATCTTTTCCAAAAATCGTCCAAATGCCTCTCTCTTCTCTTTCACTAATAATCTTACTTGTTCATCTTACCACTCACTACCCTTTTTAATCAACCCACCTCCCACGCTTCTAATGCCACAAGCATCTTTTGCGCAAGCCATCACTTCTTCCCTAAATACATCCCGTTCCTCCCCCACTCCCCTTACCTCCTTTGTTCTCACCTTTTTCCATTCTGTACTCAGTCTCTCCTGGTACTTCCTCATACAAGTCTCCTTCCCAAGCTCACTTACTCTCACCACTCTCTTCACCCCAATATTCACTCTTCTTTTCTGAAAACCCCTACAAATCTTCACCTTCGCCTCCACAAGATAATGATCAGACATCCTTCCAGTTGCACATGTCAGCACATTAACATCCAAAAGTCTCTCTTTCGCGCGCCTGTCAATTAACACGTAATTCAATAACGCTCTCTGGCCACCTCTTTTACTTATATACGTATACTTATGTATATCTCGATTTTTAAACCAGGTATTTTCAATCACCAGTCCTTTTACATCACATAAATCTACAAGCTCTTCACCATTTCCATTTACAACACTGAGCACCCCATGTATACCAATTATTCCCTCAACTGCCACATTACTCACCTTTGCATTCAAATCACCCATCACTATAACCCGGTCTTGTGCATCAAAACCACTAACACACTCATTCAGATGCTCCTAAAACACTTGCCTCTCATGATCTTTCTTCTTATGCCCAGGTGCATATGGACCAATAATCACCCATCTCTCTCCATCAACTTTCAGTTTCACCCATATCGATCTAGAATTTACTTTCTTACACTCTATCACATACTCCCACAACTCCTGTTTCAGGAGTAGTGCTAATCCTTCCCTTGCTCTTGTCCTCTCACTAACCCCTGACTTTACTCCCAAGACACTCCCAGACCACTCTTCCCCTTTACACTTGTGCTTCGTTTCACTCAGAACTAAAACATCCAGGTTCCTTTCTTCAAAAATACTACCTATCTCTCCTTTTTTCTCATCTTGGTTACATCCACACACATTTAGACACCCCAATCTGAGCCTTCGAGGAGGATGAGCACTCCCCGCGTGACTCCTCCTTCTTCTGTTTCCACTTTTAGAAAGTTAAAATACAGGGAGGGGAGGGTTTCTGGCCCCCCGTTCCCGTCCCCTTTAGTCGCCTTCTACGACAAGTGAAGAATGCGTGGGAAGTATTCTTTCTCCCCTATCCCCAGGGATGTATATATATATATATATATATATATATATATATATATATATATTTTTTTTTTTTTTTTTTTTTTTTTTATACTTTGTCGCTGTCTCCCGCGTTTGCGAGGTAGCGCAAGGAAACAGACGAAAGAAATGGCCCAACCCCCCCCATACACATGTACATACACACGTCCACACACGCAAATATACATACCCACACAGCCCTCCACGGCCCACCCCGGACGCTCCACATGCCCTGATTCAATCCACTGACAGCACGTCAACCCCTGTATACCACATCGCTCCAATTCACTCTATTCCTTGCCCTCCTTTCACCCTCCTGCATGTTCAGGCCCCGATCACACAAAATCCTTTTCACTCCATCTTTCCACCTCCAATTTGGTCTCCCTCTTCTCCTCGTTCCCTTCACCTCCGACACATATATCCTCTTGGTCAATCTTTCCTCACTCATTCTCTCCATGTGCCCAAACCATTTCAAAACACCCTCTTCTGCTCTCTCAACCACGCTCTTTTTATTTCCACACATCTCTCTTACCCTTACGTTACTTACTCGATCAAACCACCTCACACCACACATTGTCCTCAAACATCTCATTTCCAGCACATCCATCCTCCTGCGCACAACTCTATCCATAGCCCACGCCTCGCAACCATACAACATTGTTGGAACTACTATTCCTTCAAACATACCCATTTTTGCTTTCCGGGATAATGTTCTCGACTTCCACACATTTTTCAAGGCTCCCAAAATTTTCGCTCCCTCCCCCACCCTATGATCCACTTCCGCTTCCATGGTTCCATCCGCTGACAGATCCACTCCCAGATATCTAAAACACTTCACTTCCTCCAGTTTTTCTCCATTCAAACTCACCTCCCAATTGACTTGACCCTCAACCCTACTGTACCTAATAACCTTGCTCTTATTCACATTTACTCTTAACTTTCTTCTTCCACACACTTTACCAAACTCAGTCACCAGCTTCTGCAGTTTCTCACATGAATCAGCCACCAGCGCTGTATCATCAGCGAACAACAACTGACTCACTTCCCAAGCTCTCTCATCCCCAACAGACTTCATACTTGCCCCTCTTTCCAGGACTCTTGCATTTACCTCCCTAACAACCCCATCCATAAACAAATTAAACAACCATGGAGACATCACACACCCCTGCCGCAATCCTACATTCACTGAGAACCAATCACTTTCCTCTCTTCCTACACGTACACACGCCTTACATCCTCGATAAAAACTTTTCACTGCTTCTAACAACTTGCCTCCCACACCATATATTCTTAATACCTTCCACAGAGCATCTCTATCAACTCTATCATATGCCTTCTCCAGATCCATAAATGCTACATACAAATCCATTTGCTTTTCTAAGTATTTCTCACATACATTCTTCAAAGCAAACACCTGATCCACACATCCTCTACCACTTCTGAAACCACACTGCTCTTCCCCAATCTGATGCTCTGTACATGCCTTCACCCTCTCAATCAATACCCTCCCATATAATTTACCAGGAATACTCAACAAACTTATACCTCTGTAATTTGAGCACTCACTCTTATCCCCTTTGCCTTTGTACAATGGCACTATGCACGCATTCCGCCAATCCTCAGGCACCTCACCATGAGTCATACATACATTAAACAACCTTACCAACCAGTCAACAATACAGTCACCCCCTTTTTTAATAAATTCCACTGCAATACCATCCAAACCTGCTGCCTTGCCGGCTTTCATCTTCCGCAAAGCTTTTACTACCTCTTCTCTGTTTACCAAATCATTTTCCCTAACCCTCTCACTTTGCACACCACCTCGACCCAAACACCCTATATCTGCCACTCTGTCATCAGACACATTCAACAAACCTTCAAAATACTCATTCCATCTCCTTCTCACATCACCACTACTTGTTATCACCTCCCCATTTACGCCCTTCACTGAAGTTCCCATTTGCTCCCTTGTCTTACGCACCCTATTTACCTCCTTCCAGAACATCTTTTTATTCTCCCTAAAATTTACTGATAGTCTCTCACCCCAACTCTCATTTGCCCTTTTTTTCACCTCTTGCACCTTTCTCTTGACCTCCTGTCTCTTTCTTTTATACTTCTCCCACTCAATTGCATTCTTTCCCTGCAAAAATCGTCCAAATGCCTCTCTCTTCTCTTTCACTAATACTCTTACTTCTTCATCCCACCACTCACTACCCTTTCTAAACAGCCCACCTCCCACTCTTCTCATGCCACAAGCATCTTTTGCGCAATCCATCACTGATTCCCTAAATACATCCCATTCCTCCCCCACTCCCCTTACTTCCATTGTTCTCACCTTTTTCCATTCTGTACACAGTCTCTCCTGATACTTCTTCACACAGGTCTCCTTCCCAAGCTCACTTACTCTCATCACCTTCTTCACCCCAACATTCACTCTTCTTTTCTGAAAACCCATACTAATCTTCACCTTAGCCTCCACAAGATAATGATCAGACATCCCTCCCGTTGCACCTCTCAGCACATTGACATCCAAAAGTCTCTCTTTCGCACGCCTGTCAATCAACACGTAATCCAATAACGCTCTCTGGCCATCTCTCCTACTTACATAAGTATACTTATGTATATCTCGCTTTTTAAACCAGGTATTCCCAATCATCAGTCCTTTTTCAGCACATAAATCTACAAGCTCTTCACCATTTCCATTTACAACACTGAACACCCCATGCATACCAATTATTCCCTCAACTGTCACATTACTCACCTTTGCATTCAAATCACCCATCACTATAACCCGGTCTCGTGCATCAAAACCGCTAACACACTCATTTAGCTGCTCCCAAAACACTTGCCTCTCATGATCTTTCTTCTCATGCCCAGGTGCATATGCACCAATAATCACCCACCTCTCTCCATCAACTTTCAATTTTACCCATATTAATCGAGAATTTACTTTCTTACATTCTATCACATACTCCCACAACTCCTGTTTCAGGAGTATTGCTACTCCTTCCCTTGCTCTTGTCCTCTCACTAACCCCTGACTTCACTCCCCAGACATTTCCAAACCACTCTTCCCCTTTACCCTTGAGCTTCGTTTCACTCAGAGCCAAAATATCCAGGTTCCTTTCCTCAAACATACTACCTATCTCTCCTTTTTTCACATCTTGGTTACATCCACACACATTTAGGCACCCCACTCTGAGCCTTCGAGGAGGATGAGCACTCCCCGCGTGACTCCTTCTTCTGTTTCCCATTTTAGAAAGTTAATACAAGGAGGGGAGGATTTCCGGCCCCCCGCTCCCGTCCCCTCTAGTCGCTTTCTACGACACGCGAGGAATACGTGGGAAGTATTCTTTCACCCCTATCCCCAGGGACAACATACATATACATATATACACACACACACACACACACGCACACACACACACACACACACACACGCACACACATATATATACATATGAAAAATGTAAGAAACAATTTAGAAAACAAAATTTTAACTTGAATGAAAAAAATGAACGTCACATAATGGTTCAACCTCTGGCTATGGAAAAGGAAATAAATGTAATAAATAATAAATAAATAAATATATATATATATATATATATATATATATATATATATATATATATATATATATATATATATATATATATATTTTTTTTTTTTTTTTTTTTTTTTTTATACTTTGTCGCTGTCTCCCGCGTTTGCGAGGTAGCGCAAGGAAACAGACGAAAGAAATGGCCCAACCCCCCCCCCCCCATACACATGTATATACACACGTCCACACACGCAAATATACATACCTACACAGCTTTCCATGGTTTACCCCAGACGCTTCACATGCCTTGCTTCAATCCACTGACAGCACGTCAACCCCTGTATACCACATGACTCCAATTCACTCTATTTCTTGCCCTCCTTTCACCCTCCTGCATGTTCAGGCCCCGATCACACAAAATCTTTTTCACTCCATCTTTCCACCTCCAATTTGGTCTCCCTCTTCTCCTCGTTCCCTCCACCTCCGACACATATATCCTCTTGGTCAATCTCTCCTCACTCATTCTCTCCATGTGCCCAAACCATTTCAAAACACCCTCTTCTGCTCTCTCAACCACGCTCTTTTTATTTCCACACATCTCTCTCACCCTTACGTTACTTACTCGATCAAACCACCTCACACCACACATTGTCCTCAAACATCTCATTTCCAGCACATCCATCCTCCTGCGCACATCTCTATCCATAGCCCACGCCTCGCAACCATACAACATTGTTGGAACCACTATTCCCTCAAACATACCCATTTTTGCTTTCCGAGATAATGTTCTCGACTTCCACACATTTTTCAAGGCTCCCAAAATTTTCGCCCCCTCCCCCACCCTATGATCCACTTCCGCTTCCATGGTTCCATCCGCTGACAGATCCACTCCCAGATATCTAAAACACTTCACTTCCTCCAGTTTTTCTCCATTCAAACTCACCTCCCAATTGACTTGACCCTCACCCCTACTGTACCTAATAACCTTGCTCTTATTCACATTTACTCTCAACTTTCTTCTTCCACACACTTTACCAAACTCAGTCACCAGCTTCTGCAGTTTCTCACATGAATCAGCCACCAGCGCTGTATCATCAGCGAACAACAACTGACTCACTTCCCAAGCTCTCTCATCCCCAACAGACTTCATACTTGCCCCTCTTTCCAGGACTCTTGCATTTACCTCCCTTACAACCCCATCCATAAACAAATTAAACAACCATGGAGACATCACACACCCCTGCCGCAAACCTACATTCACTGAGAACCAATCACTTTCCTCTCTTCCTACACGTACACATGCCTTACATCCTCGATAAAAACTTTTCACTGCTTCTAACAACTTGCCTCCCACACCATATATTCTTAATACCTTCCACAGAGCATCTCTATCAACTCTATCATATGCCTTCTCCAGATCCATAAATGCTACATACAAATCCATTTGCTTTTCTAAGTATTTCTCACATACATTCTTCAAACCAAACACCTGATCCACACATCCTCTACCACTTCAGAAACCGCACTGCTCTTCCCCAATCTGATGCTCTGTACATGCCTTCACCCTCTCAATCAATACCCTCCCATATAATTTACCAGGAATACTCAACAAACTTATACCTCTGTAATTTGAGCACTCACTCTTATCCCCTTTGCCTTATATATATATATATATATATATATATATATATATATATATATATATATATATATATATATATATATATATATATAAATGTAATAAATAATAAATAAATAAATATATATATATATATATATATATATATATATATATATATATATATATATATATATATATATATATATATATATATTTATTTATTTATTATTTATTTATCTATTTTGCTTTCTCACTGTCTCCCGCGTTTGCGAGGTAGCGCTAGGAAACAGACAAAAGAAATGGCCCAACTCAACCCCATACACAGAGTATATACATACACGTCCACACACGCAAATATACATACCTATACACCTTAATGTACACATATATATATACACACACAGACACATACATATATACCCATGCACACAATTCACA
Source organism: Panulirus ornatus (assembly GCF_036320965.1). NCBI lineage: Eukaryota > Metazoa > Arthropoda > Malacostraca > Decapoda > Palinuridae > Panulirus > Panulirus ornatus. Next base: position 51,830,512 of record NC_092226.1, read on the forward strand.
CTGTCTGCCTTTATTCATTCCCATCGCCACCTCGCCACACATGGAATACCATCCCCCTCTCCCTCATGTGTGCGAGGTAGCACTAGGAAAAGACAACAAAGGCCCCATTCGAAACCACAGCTCCCTTTCCACATCCAGGCCCCACACAACTTTCCATGGTTTACCCCAGACGCTACACATGCCCTGATTCAATCCACTGACAGCACGTCAACCCCGGTATACCACATCAATCCAATTCACACTTTTCCTTGCCCTCCTTTCACCCTTCTGCATGTTCAGGCCCCGATCACACAAAATCTTTTTCACTCCATCTTTCCACCTCCAATTTGGTCTCCCACTTCTCGTTCCCTCCACCTCCGACACATATATCCTCTTGGTCAATCTTTCCTCACTCATTCTCTCCATGTGCCCAAACCATTTCAAAACACCCTCTTCTGCTCTCTCAACCACGCTCTTTTTATTTCCACACATCTCTCTTACCCTTACGTTACTTACTCGATCAAACCACCTCACACCACACATTGTCCCCAAACATCTCATTTCGAGCACATCCACCCTCCTGCGCACAACTCTATCCATAGCCCACGCCTCGCAACCATACAACATTGTTGGAACCACTATTCCTTCAAACATACCCATTTTTGCTTTCCAAGATAATGTTGTCGACTTCCACACATTCTCGAAGGCTCCCAGGATTTTCGCCCCCTCCCCCACCCTATGATTCACTTCCGCTTCCATGGTTCCATCCGCTGCCAGATCCACTCCCAGATATCTAAAACACTTTACTTCCTCCAGTTTTTCTCCATTCAAACTTACCTCCTAATTGACTTGACCCTCAACCCTACTGTACCTAATAACCTTGCTCTTATTCACATTTACTCTTAACTTTCTTCTTTCACACACTTTACCAAACTCAGTCACCAGCTTCTGCAGTTTCTCACATGAATCAGCCACCAGCGCTGTATCATCATCGAACAACAACTGACTCACTTCCCAAGCTCTCTCATCCACAACAGACTTCATACTTGCCCCTCTTTCCAAAACTCTTGCATTCACCTCCCTAACAACCCCATCCATAAACAAATTAAACAACCATAGAGACATCTCACACCCCTGCCGCAAACCTACATTCACTGAGAACCAATCACTTTCCTCTCTTCCTACACGTACACATGCCTTACATCCTCGATAAAAACTTTTCACTGCTTCTAACAACTTGCCTCTCACACCATATATTCTTAATACCTTCCACAGAGCATCTCTATCAACTCTATCATATGCCTTCTCCAGATCCATAAATGCTACATACAAATCCATTTGCTTTCTAAGTATTTCTCACATACATTCTTCAAAGCAAACACCTGATCCACACATCCTCTACCACTTCTGAAACCACACTGCTCTTCCCCAATCTGATATGTATGTATATATATATATATATATATATATATATATATATATATATATATATATATATATATATATATATATATATATATATATAAGAAAATTTAACGATGAGATGAGGCTGAATACCGAACTCCTTTGATGAGAGGTCCGGGGTTGGGAGGGTAACCAAAGTGTGGGAGGAAAGGGGTCAGGTGGAGAGGAGGGTTGTATGTATAGGTCTGATGAGTGCATTAGTGGCAGGCAGCGGGAAGGTGAGCAAACGTCTGGATTTAAATAGGTTTTGCATGATGGAGGATGGAATTACAGGAGAGCATCGACCGCAGAGATCGTCGGTAACATCCGGAAGAAGGGAACAGCGAATGATAGACTCCAAGTGGGGAGAGACAAGGCTTGAGGTGAGGGCTGTCGCCAGACCATATCGTTTTATATCAGAATTGAGACGCATCTCCCTGTGTTAGAGGTATCTCTATGTGAAGTGGCTCTGTGTGAAGGGTGATCTGCTAGGATGAGGGAAAGCCAGGGTGGAGGAGTATGTTAAAAGTGAGGCAAGTTTTCAAGGTATTTCTAACAGGTTCAGAGATGTATTGATTTCTGCAAAAGACTGAATTATAGATAGAGCAAGAAGCCTGATGCGAGAGGACAGTACAGTGGAAGTGCTGGTAAGAAGTGACTAAATATTGCCCTTTTTTGCTGAGTGATTAAAATTTGAAGGTCTTTTTGTATCTAGGTTTACAAGGATAGTGCCTAATCCAGCGTGAAATGCTTAAAAGTTTAGAGGAGGACGTGTAAGTAAATGAAAAGCGTCACCTTAGAAGTTTTTCGTCTGTAACAGATCCCAAGACTAAAGATACCTGCAGTGAGGACTGCGTGAAAAACGAGGGATCTCCCATCTTTGTCCTACCTTTTTATGGATATACTGGATGTTAGCAGACTCCCAGGATCTTGCGGAAACCTTTGCTGAAGAGAAGAAAGTTGTTAAAGCCTGCAAAGAATCAAGTCTGATCCTGTTCCACAAGATCCTACCTCCCTTATTAGAGGATCAAACAGATTGCACAGAGTATAGGGCTAAAACCACACCTTGTTCAACGTCATTACTTAGAGAAAGATCATCCAAACAATATATTTTCCCACTTGACAGTGATTTCTACTAAAATATCAAGGCAGAAACACACCTGACTATGAACGAAAATATATCTCCCTTGTGAAACACTTTAAAATGTCGCTGGCACTGGAGTTTATCAGATACCTTAACGGACTTTCAAAAAGATCCTGAAATTATGGCCAACTCTGAAAATATCCCTCACCTGTACAGAAGTGGTAGAGAACAGAGGAACATTAGATAAGCATTAGTCTGTTCCTTAAGGAGTATAGCCTTTGTGTCTGCTTCCCCACAGTGCCGCAGCAGTGTGGCATTAACTCAAAAAACGTGTAACAAATTGAGGTCTATCCAATTTTCAATACGTAGGGTTCTCCTGTCATTAATCTTAACGACATTATGATATATGGACCTCAGGTTTGTTGTCCCTTGGTTGGCGTTGGGGCGTGGACGAGGCGACCTCGGTCTCTGGCTCCTCGAACCCTTGGGTCGAGGCCATGTATGTTCTTCAAGCCGATATCTCTCACCACGTTGGAGAAGGCCTGAGGTACGCACGGCAGGTCTCTCAATCCGCCAAACTCAGAGCAACGTTTGACCATCCACCACACCCACTTCTTACCCGAATATCACTAACCTTTAAAAGCGTATTCCGACTTCGCCGTATATATCATCAACTTCCTGAATACTCATCCCACCTCTCCGAATATCATCAGCCCTAAGTACTTATCCCCCCCCCCCCATTTACAGCAAAACACCAAACCCTCCACAATATTCCTCAGTTTTACGTGTTAACTCCTTACGTTCTAAATTTTTTTCCACGTCCTATTAATATTCCTCCCAAAAACCGGCGAATATGAATAGTCCTATGTTCCTAATACTCCTCCCAACCCCCTTATATATTTGCCTGGCCCTTGTAGTACAAATGATACTCTTCCCTCAACCAACAGACCTGAAATACTCCTGCCAGATCATCATTACTCCTTCTCATCTCCACGAAATCTGCAAATACTCCTGCCACACCCGTGATATTCACCCCTACCTCTACGAAGTCTGTAAGTACCCTTTCCACATCCATGGTATTCCTCCCTGTTTCCAGAAAGTCTGTAAGTACTCCTACCGCACCTGTGATATTCCTCCCTACCTCTACAAATTCTGTAAATACTCTTACCACACCCGTGATATTCCTCCCTACCCTTACAAAGTCTGCAAGCACTCCTACCATGCCTGTGATATTCCTCCCGATCCCAACAAAGTCTGTAGATACTCCTGCTACACCCGTGATATTCCTCCCTGCCACCACGAAGTCTATTGATACTCTCACCTCACCCGTATCATTCCTCCCTGTTTCCAAAATCTGTAAGTATTCGTACCTCACTTTGATATTCCTTCCTACCACCACGTAGTCTGTAAATCCCCCCACCACACCCATGATATTCCTCCCTACTCCCACTAAGTCTGTAAATACTGCTACCAGACCAGCGATGTTCCTGGCCGACCCCATCAACTCCGTATTACACGCCGTTAATATTCTCTTCAATTCTCACCCCTGAAGGGACGGGGCCATCATCCCGGCTGGAGACTTACCACATTATGTAGGATTTTTAGCTCGAGACTGAATAAAGCCGGATTGTTGACGCGATTTTATGAGAATAAATGTGTTCCTGCTGTGTAGGGGGTCTGTGTGGGGAGCCCATGTAGAGGTAGAGTAGGTAGGCATGGGATTAGAGGGGGGGACATGGATGGGAGTAGTGGGGAAGAGAAGGGAAGACTGGGAGAGGGTGAAGGAGGTGGGAGTGGAATGACAAAGTGGGTGAGGTGAAGGGGAAGACAACGAGATTGAAAGTCGCGAGGAGATAAAGATGGAGGGGGGGAGAGGAACGTAGGAGGAAGGAAGAATAGGCGTAACGAAAGAAGAAAACAGAGGAGGGTATGTGCTAATGGGTCCCTAGAGAGCTGCGTAGGAGGGAGAAGATGGAGTAGATAGAAGGAAAGGGAGAGGAGAGGAAGGGGAGAGAGAGAGAAAGCACAGGGAGGGGAGGGCGCAAAGAGGAAGGGGAAGGAGCACAAAGGAAAAGGAGAGTAGGGAGCACAGGGTAGAAGATGCGACACCTGTGTGTGTGTGTGTGTGTGTGTATGTGTGTGTGTGTGTGTGTGTGTGTGTGTGTGTGTGTGTGTGTGTGTGTGTGTGTGAGGTGGTCGGACGCATCTTCAGTCTGTTGTTTTACTCCGCTCTGTCTGGCGTGGGGGATGGAGTACCCTTAACTGGCGTCAATAAGACGATCTACTGCTGACAAGGTGGAGAGGTGAACAGCAGTGAGGGGAGCGTTAAGGGGGTGTCTTCAACCATGGTGCAGAGCACTGGTGACTCGAAAACTTCACCCGACTAGTCACTGTGAGGAACTAGGACCATGGGGGAACCAGAACCACGGGAACTAGAGCCATGGGGAGACCAGGATAACGGGGAACTAGGATCTTGGGGGTACAAGGACCATGGAGACACCAGGACCATGCTGTATTAGGACCATGAGTCTCAGATCATTTTGACGTGACCATGTGCCCCTCTCACCGTAAGTCATGACCACCATAGGTCAAGATTACCTTGTGTGCCCACCGTTATGAGTCACTGTCTCTGTTTATCACCATTAACAAAAATCGCCAACAGGAATCATCACTATCGAGCATCACCACCAACGCCACCACCATTACCACCAGGAGTCATCACCACCAGGAGTCACCACCACCACCATCAACACCACCACCATCAACACAACCAGGAGTCACCACCACAAGGAGTCACCACCACCACCATCAACACAACCAGGAGTCACCACCACCAGGAGTCACCACCACCAGGAGTCACCACCACCACCATCAACACAACCAGGAGTCACCACCACCAGGAGTCACCACCACCACCATCAACACAACCAGGAGTCACCACCACCAGGAGTCACCACCACCAGGAGTCACCACCACCACCATCAACACAACCAGGAGTCACCACCACCAGGAGTCACCACCACCAGGAGTCACCACCACCACCATCAACACAACCAGGAGTCACCACCACCAGGAGTCACCACCACCACCATCAACACAACCAGGAGTCACCACCACCACCACCATCATCAACACCACCAGGAGTCACCACCACCACCACCACCACCACCAGGAGTCACTACCACCATCACCAGGAGTCAGTAACATCACCAGAAGTCAACACCACCAACGTCAGCACCACTTCAACAACCAGGAGTTACCACTGCCACCACAAGAAAATACTATCAACACTATCAGGGCTCAGAATGTGTCACCACCACCATAACCACAATTCACCACCACAACCACAATCACTAGACACCGCCATCACCACAAGGCACCAAAACCACCAAAAAGAGTTTTCATTATTACCAGTACGAGTCACCACCACCAATAGCTCTAGATGTCACATCAACGTGTATCATCTCGACCACCACCACCACCACGTGCATCATCACCACCACTACTACCACGTGCATCATCACCACCACTACTACCACGTGCATCATCACCACCACTACTACCACGTGCATCATCACCACCACTACTACCACGTGCATCATCACCACCACTACTACCACGTGCATCATCACCACCACTACTACCACGTGCATCATCACCACCACTACTACCACGTGCATCATCACCACCACTACTACCACGTGCATCATCACCACCACTACTACCACGTGCAGCATCACCACCATTACTACCACGTGCATCATCACCACCACTACTACCACGTGCATCATCACCACCACTCCTACCACGTGTATCATCACCACCACTACTACCACGTGCATCATCACCACCACTACTACCACGTGCATCATCACCACCACTACTACCACGTGCATCATCACCACCACTACTACCACGTGCAGCATCACCACCACTACTACCACGTGCATCATCACCACCACTACTACCACGTGCATCATCACCACCACTACTACCACGTGCATCATCACCACCACTACTACCACGTGCAGCATCACCACCACTACTACCACGTGTATCATCACCACCACTACTACCACGTGCATCATCACCACCACTACTACCACGTGTATCATCACCACCACTACTACCACGTGCATCATCACCACCACTACTACCACGTGCAGCATCACCACCACCACAAGATCTAGATTTCATATCAACGTGTATCATCTCGACCACCACCACCACCACGTGCATCATCACCACCACCACAAGATCTAGATTTCATATCAACGTGTATCATCTCGACCACCACCACCACCACGTGCATCATCACCATCACTACTACCACGTGCATCATCACCACCACTACTACCACGTGCATCATCACCACCACTACTACCACGTGCATCATCACCACCACTACTACCACGTGCATCATCACCACCACTACTACCACGTGCATCATCACCACTACCACGTCATCCACTACTACCACGTGCATCATCACCACCACTACTACCACGTGTATCATCACCACCACTACTACCACGTGCATCATCACCACCACTACTACCACGTGCATCATCACCACCACTACTACCACGTGTATCATCACCACCACCACAAGATCTAGATGTCACACCAACGTGTATCATCTCGACCACCACCACCACCACGTGCATCATCACCACCACTACTACCACGTGCATCATCACCACCACTACTACCACGTGCATCATCACCACCACTACTACCACGTGCATCATCACCACCACCACAAGATCTAGATGTCACACCAACGTGTATCATCTCGACCACCACCACCACCACGTTCATCATCACCACCACCACCACGTGCATCATCACCACCACTACTACCACATGCATCATCACCACCACTACTACCCACGTGTATCATCACTACAACTACTACCACGTGCATCATCACCACCACTACTAACCACGTGCATCATCACCACCACTACTACCACGTGCATCATCACCACCACTACTACCACGTGCATCATCACCACCACCACAAGATCTAGATGTCACACCAACGTGTATCATCTCGACCACCACCACCACCACGTGCATCATCACCACCACCACCACGTGCATCATCACCACCACTACTACCACGTGTATCATCACTACAACTACTACCACGTGCATCATCACCACCACTACTACCACGTGTATCATCACCACCACTACTACCACGTGCATCATCACCACCACTACTACCACGTGCATCATCACCACCACTACTACCACGTGTATCATCACCACCACTACTACCACGTGCATCATCACCACCACTACTACCACGTGCATCATCACCACCACTCCTACCACGTGTATCATCACCACCACTACTACCACGTGCATCATCACCACCACTACTACCACGTGTATCATCACCACCACCACAAGATCTAGATGTCACACCAACGTGTATCATCTCGACCACCACCACCACCACGTGCATCATCACCACCACTACTACCACGTGCATCATCACCACCACTACTACCACGTGCATCATCACCACCACTACTACCACGTGCATCATCACCACCACCACAAGATCTAGATGTCACACCAACGTGTATCATCTCGACCACCACCACCACCACGTGCATCATCACCACCACCACCACGTGCATCATCACCACCACTACTACCACATGCATCATCACCACCACTACTACCACGTGTATCATCACTACAACTACTACCACGTGCATCATCACCACCACTACTACCACGTGCATCATCACCACCACTACTACCACGTGCATCATCACCACCACTACTACCACGTGCATCATCACCACCACCACAAGATCTAGATGTCACACCAACGTGTATCATCTCGACCACCACCACCACCACGTGCATCATCACCACCACCACCACGTGCATCATCACCACCACTACTACCACGTGTATCATCACTACAACTACTACCACGTGCATCATCACCACCACTACTACCACGTGTATCATCACCACCACTACTACCACGTGCATCATCACCACCACTACTACCACGTGCATCATCACCACCACTACTACCACGTGTATCATCACCACCACTACTACCACGTGCATCATCACCACCACTACTACCACGTGCATCATCACCACCACTACTACCACGTGCATCATCACCACCACTACTACCACGTGATCATCACCCCCACCACCCCGTCAATTCCCCCCCACCCAACGTGTATCATCACCCCCAAAACCACGTCATATCACCACCACTACTACACTGATCTTTACCACCATTTCTACCCCGGCATCATCACCACCACCCCAAGATCTAGATGTCACACCAACGTGCATCATCACCAACCAACTACTACCACGTGCTCATCACCACCACTTACTACCACGTGCATCATCACCTACCACTACTACCACGTGGCATCATCACACCACCACTACTACCAGTGTATCATCACCACCACTATACCACGTGCATCATCACACCACTACTACCACGTGTATCATCACCACACTACTACACGTGCTCATCACACCACTACTACCACGTGCATCATCACCACCACTACTACCACGTGTATCATCACCACCACTACTACCACGTGCATCATCACCACCACCACCACAAATCACCACAGTCACCATGAAAAATTACCTCCATCACCACCACAAATTACAGTCACCTCTCTCACCACCATCACCACCACTACTATCACGTGCATCATCACCACACCACCACCGGGAGTCACCATCATCATGATTCACCACCACCACCACCACCACCACCACCACTTGCATCATCACCACCATACTACCACGTGCATTCATCACCACCACCACCACTGCATCATCACCACCATTAATATCACGTGCATCTTCACCACCATACTACCACGTGCATCATCAACACCACTACTACCACGTGCTTCATCACCACCACTACTATCACGTGCATCATCACCACCTACTACTACCACGTGCATCATCACCACCACTACTACCCGTGCATCATCACCACCACCTACTACCACGTGCATCATCACCACCACTACTACCCACGTGCATCATCACCAACCACTACCTACAAACGTAGATCATCACACACACAACGTAGTGTAACACCACGGTATCCATCTCGACCACACCCCACACGTGCATTCGTCACCACCACCACCACGTGCATCATCACCACCAATACTACCCACATGCATCATCACCACCACTACTACACGTGTATCATCACTACAACTACTACACGTGCCATCATCACCACCACTACTACCAACGTGCATCTTCACCACCACTACTACCACGTGCATCATCACCACCACTACTACCACGGCAATCATCACCACCACCACAGATCTAGATTGTCACACAACGTGTATTCATCTTCGACCACCACCACCACCACGTGCATCATCTACCCCCCCACCACGTGCATCATCACCAACCACTACTACCAACGTTGTATCATCACTACAACTACTACCACGTGCATCATCACCACCACTACCTACCACGTGTATCATCACCACCACTTACTACCACGTGCATCTCACCACCACTACTAACCAACGTGCATCATCACACACTACTACCACGTGGCATCATCACCACCAACTACTACCACGTGCTTCATCACCACCACTACTTACCACGTGTATCATCACCACCACTAATACCACGTGCATCATCACACACCACTACTACCACGTGCATTCATCACCACCACTATACCACGTGCATCAATCACCACCACTACTACCTCGTGCATCATCACCACCACTACTTACCACGTGTATCATAACCACCACTACTACCAGTGTATCATCACCACCACAACTACCACGTGCATCACACCACCACTACTACCAGTGTATCATCACCACCACTACTACCACGGCATCATCACCACCATTAATATCACGTGCATCTTCACCACCACTACTACCACGGCATCATCACCACCATTAATATCACGTGCATCTTCACCACCACTACTACCAAGTGCATCATCACCACCACTACTACCACGTGCATCATCACCACCACTACTATCACGTGCATCAACACCACCACTACTACCACGTGCATCATCACACACTACTACCACGTGCAGCATCACCACCACTACTACACGTGCATCATCACACACTACTACCACGTGCTCATCACCACCACTACTGCCACGTGCATCATCACCTACCACTACTACCACGGCATCATCACCACCACTAATACCACGTGCATCATCACACACTACTACCACGTGTATCATCACCACCACCACAAGATTCTAGATGTCACACAACGTGTATCATCACCAACCACTACTACCACGTGCATCATCTCCACCACTACTACCAAGTGCATCATCACCAACACTACTACCACGTGGCATCATCACCACCACTACTACCAGTGTATCATCACCACCACTACTACCAACGTGTATCATCACCACCACTACTACCAACGTGTATCATCTCGAACCACCACCACCACTTGCATCATCACCACCATTACTACCACGTGCATCACACCACCACTACTACCAACGTGCATCATCACCACCTCTACTACCACGTGCAGCATCACCACCACCACAAGATTCTAGATGTCACACAACGTGTATCATCACCACCACTACTTACCACGTGCATCATCACCAACACTACTACCACGTGCTTCATCACCACCACTTACTACCACGTGCATCATCACCAACACTACTACCACGTGGCATCATCACACCACTACTACCACGTTGTATCATCACCACCACCACCATCAACACAACCAGGAGTCACCACCACCACCACGTGGCATCATCACCACCATACTACAACGTGCATCATCACCAACACTACTACCACGTGCAGCATCACCACCACTACTTACCACGTGTATCATCACCACCACTACTTACCACGTGTATCATAACCACCACTACTACCAGTGCATCATCACACCACCACAAGATCTAGATGTCACACCAACGTGCATCATCACCAACCACTACTACACGTGTATCATCACACCACTACTACCACATGCATCATCACCACCACCACAAGATCTAGATTTCATATCAACGTGTATCATCTCGGACCACCACCACCACCATCAACACAACCAGGAGTCACCACCACCACCATCAACACAACCAGGAGTCACCACCACCAACCACGTGCATCATCTCCACCACTACTACCACGTGGCATCATCACCACCATTAATATCACGTGCATCTTCACCACCACTACTTACCACGTGCATCATCTCCACCACTACTACCACGTGCAGCATCACCACCACTACTTACCACGTGTATCATAACCACCACTACTACCAACGTGCATCATCACCACCACTACTACCAAGTGCATCATCACCACCAATACTACCACGTGCATTCATCACCACCACTTACTACCACGTGCATCAACACCACCACTACTACAACGTGCATCATCACACCACCACAAGATCTAGATGTCACACAACGTGTATCATCACCACCACTACTACCAGTGTATCATCACCACACTATACCACGTGCATCATCAACACCACTACTACCACATGCATCATCACCACCATTACTACCACGTGCAGCATCACCACCACCACAAGATCTAGATGTCACACAACGTGTATCATCACCACACTACTACCACGTGCATTCATCACCACCACTTACTACCACGTGCATTCATCACCACCACCACAAGATCTAGATGTCACACAACGTGTATCATCACCAACCACTACTACCACGTGCTTCATCACCACCACTAATACCACGTGCATCATTCACCACCACTACTACCACGTTGTATCATCACCACCACTACTTACCACGTGTATCATCACCACCACTTACTACCACGTGCATCTCACCACCACTACTACAACGTGCATCATCACCAACACTACTACCACGTGGCATCATCACCACCACTACTACACGTGTATCATCACCACACTACTACACGTGTATCATCACCACCATACTACAACGTGCATCATCACCACCATACTACCACGTGCATATCACACCACTACTACACGTGTATCATCACCACCACTATACCACGTGCATCATTCACCACCACTACTAACCACTGCATCATCACCACCATTACTACCACGTGCATCAATCACCACCACTACTACCACATGCATCATCACCACCATTACTACCACGTGCATCATTCACCACCACTACTACACGTGTATCATCACCACCACTTCTACCACGTGCATCAATCACCACCACTACTACCAGTGTATCATCACCACCACACAAGATCTAGATGTCACACAACGTGTATCATCACCACCACTACTACCAGTGTATCATCACCACCACTTACTACCACGTGCATTCATCACCACCACTACTACCAGTGTATCATCACCACCACTAATACCACGTGCATCATTCACCACCACTACTAACCACTGCATCATCACCACCATTAATATCACGTGCATCTTCACCACCACTACTACCTACGTGCATCATCACCACCACCACCATCAACACAACAGGAGTCACCACCACCACCACTTGCATCATCACCACCAATACTACCACGTGCATCATTCACCACCACTACTACCAGTGCATCATCACACCACCACAAGATCTAGATGTCACACCAACGTGTATCATCACCACCACTTACTACCACGTGCATCTTCACCACCACTACTACCACGTGTATCATCACCACCACCACAAGATTCTAGATGTCACACCAACGTGCATCATCAACCACCACTACTACCAACGTGCATCATCACCCCACTACTACCACGGCATCATCACCACCATTAATATCACGTGCATCTTCACCACCACTACTACCTCGTGCATCATCACCAACACTACTACCACGTGCTTCATCACCACACTACTACCACGTGCAATCATCACCACCACTTACTACCACGTGCATCTCACCACCACCACAAGATTCTAGATGTCACACAACGTGTATCATCTCGACACCACCACCACCACTTGCATCATCACCACCAACTACTACCACGTGCAATCATCACCACCACTTCTACCACGTGCATCATTCACCACCACTACTAACCACGTGCATCATTCACCACCACTACTACACGTGTATCATCACTACAACTACTACCACGTGCATTCATCACCACCACTACTTACCACGTGCATCATTCACCACCACTACTACCACTTGCATCATCACCACCACTCCTACCACGTGTATCATCACCACCACTAATACCACGTGCATCATCTCCACCACTACTACCACGTTGTATCATCACACCACTACTACCAACGTGCATCATCACCAACACTACTACCACGTGTAATCATCACCACCACTCTACCACGTGCATCATCACCAACCACTACTACACGTGCATCATCACCTACCACTACTACCACGTGGCATCATCACACCACCACAAGATCTAGATTTCATATCAACGTGTATCATCTCGGACCACCACCACCACCACCAACCACGTGCATCATCACACCACCACAAGATCTAGATGTCACACAACGTGTATCATCACCACCACTACTTACCACGTGTATCATCACCACCACTCTACCACGTGCATCAATCACCACCACTACTACACGTGTATCATCACCACCACCACAAGATTCTAGATGTCACACAACGTGTATCATCACCACCACTTCTACCACGTGCATCATTCACCACCACTACTATCACGTGCATCATCACCACCACTAATACCACGTGCATCATCACCACCATTAATATCACGTGCATCTTCACCACCACTACTATCACGTGCATCATCACCACCACTACTTACCACGTGCATCATCACACCACCACAAGATCTAGATTTCATATCAACGTGTATCATCTCGAACCACCACCACCACGTGCATCAACACCACCACTACTACCTCGTGCATCATCACCACCACCACAAGATTCTAGATGTCACACCAACGTGTATCATCACCACACTACTACACGTGCATCATCACACACTACTACCAGTGTATCATCACCACCACTAATACCACGTGCATCATTACCACCACTACTACCACGTTGTATCATCACACCACTACTACCAACGTGCATCATCACCAACCACTACTACACGTGATCATCACCACCACTACTACACGTGTATCATCACCACCACACACACACACACACACACACACACACATATATATATATATATATATATATATATATATATATATATATATATATATATATATATATATATATATATATATATATATATATTATATATATATATATATTATACATATATATATATATATATATATATATATATATATATATATATATATATATATATATATATATATATATATATATATATATATATATATATATTACTTTGTCGCTGTCTCCCGGGTAAGCGAGGTAGCTCAAGGAAACAGATGAAAGAATGGCCCAACCCACCCACATACACATGCATATACATACACGTCCACACACGCAAACATCCATATCTAAACATCTCAACGTATACATATATACGTGTGTGTGTGTACATGCATATATATTACATGTACATAATTCATACTGTCTGCCTTTATTCCTTCCCATCGCCACCACGCCACACATGAAATAACAACCCCCTCTCCCCGCATGTGCACGAGGTAGCGTTAGGAAAAGGCAACAAAGGCCATATTCATTCACACTCAGTCTCTAGCAGTCATGTATAATGAACCGAAACCACAGCTCCCTTTCCACATCCAAGCTCCACAGAACATTCCAGGGTTTACCCCACACGCTTCACATGCCCTGGTTTAATCCATTGACAGCACGTCGACCCCGGTGTACAACATAGTTCCAATTCACTCTATTACTTGCACACTTTTCACCCTCCTCGACGTTCAGGCCCCGATCACTCAAAATCTTTTTCACTCCATCCTTCCACCTCCAATTTGGTCTCCCACTTCTCCTCGTTCCCTCTACCTCTGACACACATATCCTCTTGATCAACCTTTCCTCACTCATTCTCTCCATGTGACCAAACCATTTCAAAACACCCTCTTCTGCTCTCTCAACCTTACTCTTTTTATTACCAAACATCTCTCTTGCCCAATTATTACTTACTCGATCAAACCACACCACACCACATATTGTCCTCAAACATCTCATTTCCAGCATATCCACCCTCCTCCGCACAACTTTATCTATAGCCCATGCCTCGCAAAAATATGACATTCATGGAACCACTATTCCTTCAGACATACCCATTTTTGCTTTCCGAGATAATGTTCTCGACTTCCACACATTCTTCAACGCTCCCAGAACTTTCGCCCCCTCCCCCACCCTATGATTCACTTCCGTTTCCATGGTTCCATCCACTGACAAATCCACTACCAGATATCTAAAGTACCTCACTTCCTCCAGTTTTTCTCCATTCAAACTTACCTCCCAATTGACTTGTCCCTCAACGCTACTGTACCTAATAACCTTGCTCTTATTCACATTTACTCTCAGCTTTCTTCTTTCACACACTTTACCAAACTCAGTCACTAGCTTATGCAGCGTCTCACATGAGTCAGCCACCACCGCTGTATCATCAGCGAACAACAACTGACTCACTTCCCACGCTCTCTCATCCACAACAGACGACGTACTTGCCCCTCTTTCCAAAACTCTTGCATTCACCTCCCTAACAACCCCATCCATAAACAAATTAAACCACCATTGAGACATCACACACTCCTACCGCAAGCCAACATTCACTAAGAACCAATCACTTTCCTCTCTTCCTACACGTGCACATGCATTAAATCCTTGATAAAAACTTGTCACAGTTTCTAACAACTTACCTCCAACGCCATATATTCATAAAATCTTCCACATCTCTATGAACTCTATCATATGCCTTCTCCAGATCCATAAAGACTGCATACAAATCCATTTGCTCTTCTAAGTATTTCTCACATACATTCTTCAAAGTAAACACCTGATCCACACATCCTCTACCACTTCTGAAACCACACTGCTCTTCCCCAATCTAATGCTCTGTATATGCCTTAACCCTATCAATCAGTACCCTCCCATATAATTTCCCAGGAATACTCAACAAACTTATACCTCTGTAATTTGAGTACTCACTTTTATTCCCTTTGCCTTTCCTCAATGGTACTATGCAAGCATTCCGCCAATCCTCAGGCACCTCACCATGAGTCATACATACATTAGATAACCTCACCAACCAGTCAACAATACAGTCACCCACTTTTTTAATAAATTCCACTGTAAAACCATCCAAACCCGTTGCCTTGCTGGTTTTCATGTTCCGCGAAGCTTTTACTGCCTATGTTCTGTTTACCAAATCATTCTCCCTAACCCTCTTACTTTGCACACCATCTCGAACAAAACACCCTATATCTGCCACTGTATCATCAAATGCATTCAACAAACCTTCAAAATACTCACTACATCTCCTCACATCACCACTACTTGTTATCACCTCCCCAGTAGCCCCCCCCCCACCCCCCCCCACCCCCCCGAGTTCCCATTTGTTCCCTTGTTTTACGCACTTTATTTACCTCCTTCTAAAACATCTTTTTATTCTCCCTAAAATTTTATGATACTCTCTCACCCCAACTCTCATTTGCCCTCTTTTTCGTCTCTTGCACCTTTCTCTTCATCTCCTGCCTCTTTCTTTTATACATTTCATTTGCATTCTTTCCCTGTAAAAATCGTCCAAATGCCTCTCTCTTCTCTTTCACTTATAATCTTACTTCTTCATCCCCCACTCACTACCCTTTCTAATCTGCCCACCTCCCTCGCTTCTCACGCCACAAGGATCCCTTGCGCAAGCCATCACTGCTTCCCTAAATACAAGCCATTCCTCCCCCACTCCCCTTACGTCCTTTATTCTCACCTTTTTCCATTCTGTACTCAGTCTCTCCTGGTACTTCCTCACACAAGTCTCCTTCCCAAGCTCACTTATTCTCGCCACTATCTTCACCCCAATATTCTCTCTTCTTTTCTGAAAACCTCTACAAATCTTCACCTTCACTTCCACAAGATAATGATCAGACTTCCCTCCAGTTGCACCTCTCAGCACATTAACATCCAAAAGTCTCTCTTTTGCGCGCATATCAATTAACACCTAATCCAATAACGCTCTCTAGCCATCTCTCTTACTTATATACGTATGCTTATGTATAACCCATTTTTTAAACCAGGTATTTCCAATCACCAGTCCTTTTTCAACGCATAAATCTACAACCTCTTCACCATTTCCATTTACAGCAGTGAACACCCCATGTACACCAATTATTCCCTTGACTGCCACATTATTTTCCTTTGCATTCAAAACACCCATCACTATAACCCGGTGACAAGCATTAAAACTACTAACAAAGTGACTCAGCTGCTCCAAAAACACTTCCCTCTCATGATCTTTCTTCTCATACTCAGGTGCATATGCACCAATAATCAACCATCTCTCTCCATCCACTTTCAGTTCTACCCATATCAATCCCTGGGGATAGGGAAGAAAAAATACTTCCCATGCATTTCTCACGTGTCGATGAAGACGACTAAAGGGGAAGAGAGCGGGGGCTGAAAACCCTCCCCTCCTTGTATTTCAACTTTCTAAAAGGGGAAACAGAAGAAGGAGTCGTGCGGGGCGTGCTCATCCTCCTTGAAGGCACAGACTTGGGTGTCTGAATATGTTTGGATGTAATCAAGATGACAAAACACGAGACATAGGTAGTAATTTTGAGAAAAGGAACCTGGATGTTTTGGCTCTGAGTGAAACGAAGCTCAAGGGTAAAGAGGAAGAGTGGTTTGGGAATGTCTTGGGAGTAAAGTCAGGGGTTAGTGAGAGGACAAGAGCAAGGGAAGTACTAGAACTACTACTGAAACAGGAGTGACGGGAGCACATGATAGAGTGGAAGAGAGTATTTATATATATATATATATATATATATATATATATATATATATATATATATATATATATATATATATATATATATATATATATATATATATATATATATATATATATATATATATATATATATATATATATATATATATATATATATATATTCTTTCTTTTTTCTTTCATACTATTCGCCATTTCCCGCATTAGCGAGGTAGCGTTAAGAACAGAGGACTGGGCCTTAGAGGGAATATCCTCACCTGGCCCCCTTCTCTGTTCCTTCCTTTGGGAAATTAAAAAAAAAAAAAAAAAAAAAAAAAAAAAAAGAGAGGGGAGGATTTCCAGCCACCCGCTCCCTCCCCTTTTAGTCGCCTTCTACGACACGCAGGGAATACGTGGGAAGTATTCTTTCTCCCCTATCCCCAGATATATATATATATATATATATATATATATATATATATATATATATATTATCCTCGCTACATCGCTGACGCGGGAAATGGCGAATAGTATGAAAGATATATATTATCCCTGGGGATAGGGGAGAAAGAATACTTCCCACGCATTCCTCACGTCTCGTAGAAGGCGACTAAGGGGGACGGGAGCGAGGGGCAAGAAACCCTCCCCTCCTTGTATTTTAACTTTCTAAAAGGGGAAACAGAAGAAGGAGTCACACGGGGAATTCTCATCCTCCTCGGAGGCTCAGATTGGGGTGTCTAAATTTGTGTGGATGTGACCAAGATGAGAAAAAAGGAGAGATACGTAGTAGGTTTCAGGAAAGGAAACTGGATGTCTTGGCGCTGAGTCAAACGGAGCTCAATGGTAAAGGGAAAGAGTGCTTTGGGAATGTCTTGGGAGTAAAGTCAGGGGTTAGTGAGGGGAGAAGAGCAAGGGAAGGAGTAGCACTACTCCTGAAACAGGAATTGTGGGAGTATGTGATATAGTGTAAGAAAGAAAATTCTAGATTGATATGGGTAAAACTGAAAGTTGATGGAGAGAGATAGGTGATTATTGGTGCATATGCACCTGCACATGAGAAGAAAGAGCATGAGAGGCAAGTGTGTTAGTGGTTTTGATGCACAAGACCGTGCTATAGTGAGGGTGATTTGAATGCAAAGGTGAGTAATGTGGCAGTTGAGGGAATAATTGGTATACATGGGGTGTTCAGTGTTTTAAATGGAAATGGTGAAGAGCTTCAAGATTTATGTGCTGAAAAAGGACTGGTGATTGAGAATACCTGGTTTAAAAAGCGAGATATACATAAGTATACGTATATAAGTAGGAGAGATGGCCAGAGAGCGTTATTGGATTACGTGTTAATTGACAGGCGCGCGAAAGAGAGAATTTTGGATGTTAACGTGCTGAGAGGTGCAACTTGAGGGATGTCTGATCATTATCTTGTGGAGGCGAAGGTGAAGATTTGTAGGGGTTTTCAGAAAAGAAGAAAGAATGCTGGGGTAAAGAGAGTAGTGAGAGTAAGTGAGCTTGGGAAGAAGACTTGTGTGAGGAAGTACCAGGAGAGACTGAGTACAGAATGGAAAAAGGTGACAACAAAGGAGGTAAGGGGAGTGGAGGAGGAATGGGATGATTTAGGGAAGCAGTGATGGCTTGCGTAAAAGATCCTTGTGGCATGAGAAGCGTGGGAGGTAGATTGATTAGAAAGGGTACTGAGTGGTGGGATGAAGAAGTAAGATTACCAGTTAAAGAGAAGGGAGAGGCATTTCGACGATTTTTGCAGAAAAAAATTGCAAATGAGTGGGAGATGTATAAAGGAAAGAGACAGGAGGTCAAGAGAAAGGTGCAAGAGGTGAAAAAGAGGGCAAATGAGAGTTGGGGTGAGAGAGTATCTTAAAATTCTAGGGAGAATAAAAAGATGTTTTGGAAGGAGGTAAATAAATTGCGTAAGACAAGGGAGCAAATGTGAACTTCAGTGAAGGGGGTTAGTGGGGAGGTGATAACAAGTAGTGGTGATGTGAGAAGGAGATGGAGTGAGTATTTTGAAGGTCTGTTGAATGTGTTTGATGATAGAGTGGCATATATAGGGTGTTTTGGTCGAGGTGTTGTGCAAAGTGAGAAGGTTAGGGAAAGGATTTGGTAAATAGAGAAGAGGTAGTAAAAGCTTTACGGAAGATGAAAGCCGGCAAGGCAGCAGGTTTGGATGGTATTGCAGTGGAATTTATTAAAAAAGGGGGTGACTGTATTGTTGACTGGTTGGTAAGGTTATTTAATGTATGTATGATTCATAGTGAGGTGCCTGAGGATTGGCGGAATGCTTGCATAGTGCCATTGTACGAAGGCAAAGGGGATAAGAGTGAGTGTTCAAATCACAGAGGTATAAGTTTGTTGAGTATGCCTGGTAAATTATATGGGAGGGTATTGATTAAGAGGGTGAAGGCATGTACAAAGCATCAGATTGGGGAAGAACAGTGTGGTTTCAGAAGTGGTAGAGGATGTGTGCATCAGGTGTTTGATTTGAAGAATGTATGTGAGAAATACTTAGAAAAGCAAATGGATTTGTATGTAGCATTTATGGATCTGGAGAAGGCATATAATAGAGTTGATAGAGATGCTCTGTGGAAGGTATTAAGAATATATGGTGTGGGAGGCAAGATGTTAGAAGCAATGAAAAGTTTTTATCGAGGATGTAAGGCATGTGTACGTGTAGGAAGAGAGGAAAGTGATTGGTTCTCAGTGAATGTAGGTTTGCGGGAGGGGTGTGTGATGTCGCCATGGTTGTTTAAAATCTTTATGGATTGAGTTGTTAGGGAGGTGAATGCAAGAGTTTTGGAAAGAGGGGCAAGTATGCAGTCTATTTTGGATGAGAAAGCTTGGGAAGTGAGTCAGTTCTTGTTCGCTGATGATACAGCGCTGGTGGCTGATTCATGTTAGAAATTGCAGAAGCTGGTGACTGAGTTTGGTAAAGTGTGTGAAAAAAGAAAGTTAAGAGCAAATGTGAACCAGAGCAAGGTTATTAGGTACTGTAGGTTTGAGGATCAAGGCAATTGGGAGGTAAGTTTGAATGGAGAAAAACTGGTGGAAGTGAAGTGTTTTAGATATCTGGGAGTGGATCTGGCAGCGGATGGAACCATGGAAGCAGAAGTGAACCATAGGGTGGGGGAGGGGGCGAAAATTCTGGGAGTCTTGAAGAATGTGTGGAAGTCGAGAACATTATCTCGGAAATCAAAAACGGGTATATTTCAAGGAACATTGGTTCCAACAATGTTGTATGGTTGCGAGGCGTGGGCTATGGATAGAGTTGTGCGCAGGATGGTGGATGTGCTGGAAATGAGATGTTTGAGGAAAATATGTGGTGTGAGGTGGTTTCATCGAGTGATTAATGTAAGGGTAAGAGAGATGTGTGGAAACAAAAAGAGCGTGGTTGAGAGAGCAGAAGAGGATGTTTTGAAATGGTTTAGTCACATAGAGAGAATGAGTGAGGAAAGATTGATTTAGAGGATATATGTGTCAGTGGAGGGAACGAAGAGGAGTGAGAGACCAAATTGAAGGTGGAAGGAAGGAGTGAAAAAGATTTTGAGTCTTCGGGGCCTGAATATGGAGGAGGGTGAAAGGCGTGCAAGGAATAGAGTGAATTGGATTGATGTGGTATACCGGGGACGACGTGCTGTCAATGGATTGAACCAGGGCATGTGAAGCGTCTGGGGTAAACCATGGAAAGTTCTGTGGGGTCTGGATGTGGAAAGGGAGCTGTGGTTCATTATTACATGACAGCTAGAGACTCAGTGTGAACGGATGTGGCCTTTGTTGTCTTTTCCTAGTGCTACCTTGCACACATGAGGGGGGAGGGGTTGTTATCCCATGTGTGGCGGGGTGGCGATGGGAATAAATAAAGGCAGACAGCATGAATCATATACATATGTATATATGTATATGTCTGTGTGTGTATATATATGTGTACATTGAGATGTATAGGTATGTATATTTGTGTGTGTGGACGTGTATGTATATACATGTGTATGTGGGTGGGTTGGGCCATTCTTTCGTCTGTTTCCTTGCGTTTTTTTTTTTTTTTTCAATTTTCCAAAAGAAGGAACAGAGAATTGGGCCAGGTGAGGGTATTCCCTCAAAGGCCCAGTCCTCTGTTCTTAACGCTACCTCGCTAATGCCCTGGTTCAATCCATTGACAGCACGTCGACCCCGGTATACCACATCGTTCCAATTCACTCCATTCCTTGCACGCCTTTTACCCTCCAGCATGTTCAGGCCTCGATCATTTAAAATCTTTTTCACTCCATCTTTCCACCTCCAATTTGGTCTCCCACTTCTTCTTGTTCCCTCCTCCCTCTGACACATATATTCTCTTAGTCAATCTTACCTCACTCATTCTCTTTATTTGCCCAAACCACTTCAAAACACCCTCCTCTGCTCTCTCAAGCACTCTTTTTGTTACCACACATCTCTCTTACCCTTTCATTACTTACACGATCAAACCACCTCACACCACATATTGTCCAGAAACATCTCATTTCTAGCACATCCATCCTCCTCCGCAAACCTCTATCAATAGCCCACGCCTCCCAGCCATATAACATTGTTGGAACCACTATTCCTTCAAACATACCTATTTTTGCTTTCCAAGATAATATTCTCGACTTCCACACATTCTTCAACTCTCCCAGAACTTTTGCCCCCTCCCCCACCCTATAATTCACTTCCGCTTCCATGGTTCCATCCGCTGCCAAATCCACTGCCAGATATCTAAAATACTTTACTTCCTCCAGTTTTTCTCCATTCAAACTTAACTCACAGTTGACTTCTCCCTCAACCCTGCTGTACGTAATAACTTTAATCTTATTCACATTTACTCTCAGCTCTCTTCTTTCACACACTTTACCTAACTCAGTCACCAGCTTCTGCAGTTTCTCACATGAATCAGCCACTAGCGTTGTATCATCAGCGAACAACAACTGACACACTTCCCAAGCTCTCTCATCCACAACAGACTTCATACTTGCCACTCTTTCCAAAACTTTTGCATTCACCTCACTAACAACCCCATCCATAAACAAATTAAACAACCATGGAGACATCACACACCCCTGCCGCAAACATACATTCACTGAGAACCCATCACTTTCCTCTCTTCTTACATGTACTAATGCATTAAATCCTCGATAAAAACTTTTCACTGCTTCTAACAACTTGCCTCCCACACCATATACTCTTAATACTTTCCACAGAGCATCTCTATCAACTCTATCATATGCCTTTTCCAGATCCATAGATGATACAAATCCATTTGCTTTTCTAAGTACTTCTCAAATACATTCTTCAAAGCAAACACCTGATCCACACATACTCTAACACTTCTGAAACCACACTGCTCTTCCCCAATCTGATGCTCTGTACATGCCTTCACCCTCTCAATCAATACCCTCCCATATAATTTACCAGGAATACTCAACAAACTTATACCGCTGTAATTTGAGCACTCACTTCTATCCCCTTTGCCTTTGTACAATGGCACTATGCAAGCATTTCGCCAATCCTCAGGCACCTCACCATGAGTCGTACATACATTAAATAACCTTACCAACCAGTCAACAATACAGTCGCCCCCTTTTTAATAAATTCCACTGCAATGCCATCCAAACCCGCTGCCTTGCCGGCTTTCATCTTCCGCAAAGCTTTTACTACCTCCTCTCTGTTCACCAAATCATTTTCCCTAACCCTCTCACTTTGCAAAACACCTCGACCAAAACACCCTATATCTGCCACTCTATCATCAAACACATTCAACAAACCTTCAAAATACTCACTCCATCTCCTTCTCCCATCACCACTACTTGTTATCACCTCCCCATTAGCCCCCTTCACTGAAGTTCCCATTTGTTCCCTTGTCTTACCCACTTTATTTACCTCCTTCCGAAACATCTTTTTATTCTCCCTAAAATTTAATGATACTCTCTCACCCCAACTCTCATTTGCCCTCTTTTTCACATCTTGTACCTTTCTCTTGACCTCCTGCCTCTTTCTTTTATACATCTCCCACTCATTTGCATTATTTCCCTGAAAAATTTGTCCAAATGCTTCTCTCTTCTCTTTCACTAATACTCTTACTTCTTCATCCTACAACTCACTACACTTTTTAATCTGCCCACCTCCCACGGTTCTTATGCCACAAGCATCAATTGCGCAAGCCATCACTGCTTCCCTAAATACATCCCATTCCTCCCCCACTCCCCTTACGTCTTTATTCTTACCTTTTTCCATTCTGTACTCAGTCTCTTCTGGTACTTTCTCACACAAGTGTCCATCCCCACGCATTCCTCAGGTGTCGTAAAAGGCGACTAAAGGGGACGGGAGCGGAGGTCTGGAAACCCTCCCCTCCTTGTATTTTAACTTTCTAAAAGGAGAAAAAGAAGAAGGTGTCACGCAGGGATTGCTCATTCTCCTCGAAGGCTCAGATTGTGGTGTCTAAATGTGCGTGGATGTAACCAAGATGAGAAAAAAGGTAGTATGTTTGAGGAAAGGAACCTGGATGTGAAACGAAGCTCAAGGGTAAAGGGGAAGAGTGGTTTGGGAATTTCTTGGGAGTAAAGTCAGGGGTTAGTGAGAGGACAAGAGTAAAGGAAGGAGAAGCACTACTTCTGAAACAGGAGTGGTGGAAGTATGTGATAGAGTTTAGGAAAGTAAGGTCTAGATTGGTATGGGTAAAACTGAAAGTGGATGGAGAGAGATGGGTGATTATTGGTGCATATGCACCTGAGCATGAGAAGAAAGATCATGAGAGGCAAGTGTTTTGGTAGCAGCTGAGTGAGTGTGTTAGCAGTTTTGATGCACGAGACCGGGTTATAGTGATGGATGATTTGAATGCAATGGTGAGTAATGTGGCAGTTGAGGGAATAGGTGGTGTACATGGGGTGTTCAGTGTTGTAAATGGAAATGATGCAGAGCTTTCAGATTTATGAGCTGAAAAAGTGCTGTTGAATGGGAAAACCTTATTCAAAAAGAGAGAGATATATATAAGTATACGTATATAAGTAGGAGAGATGCCCAGAGAGCGTTATTGGTTTACGTGTTAATTCATAGGCGCGCGAAAAAGAAAGTTTTGGATGTTAATGTGCAGAGATGTGCAACTGGAGGGATGTCGGATCATTATCATGTCTAAGGCGAAGGTGAAGATTTGTAGGGGTTTTCAGAAAAGGAGAGTGATTTTTGGGTTGAAAAGTGTGGTGAGAGTGGATGAGCTTGGGAAGGACACTTTTGTGATGAAGTACCAGGAGAGACTGAGTACAGAATGGAAAAAGGTGAGAACAAAGGACGTAAGGGGAGTGGGGGAATAATAGGATGTATTTAGTGAAGCAGTGATGGCTTGCGCAAAAGATGCTTGTGGCATGAGAAGCGTGGAAGGTGGGCAGATCAGAAAGTTTAGTGAGTGGTTGGATGAAGAAGTAAGATTATCAGTGAAAGAGAAGAGAGAGGCATTTGGACGATTTTTTCAGGGAAATAATGCAAATGAGTGGGAGATGTATAAAAGAAAGAGGCAGGTGGTCAAGAGAAAGGTACAAGAGGTGAAAAAAAGGGCAAATGAGAGTTGGAGTGAGAGTATCATTAAATATTAGGGATAATAAAACGATGTTTTGGAAGGAGGAAAATAAAGTGCGTAAGACAAGGGAACAAATGTGAAATTCAGTGAAGGGAGCTAATTGGGAGGTGATAACAAGTAGTGGTGATGTGAGGAGATGGAGTGAGTATTTTGTAGGTTTCTTGAATGTGTTTGATGATAGAGAGGCATATATAGGGTGTTTTGGTCGAGGTGGTGTGCAAAGTGAGATTTTTTTTTTTTTTTTTTTTTTTTTTTTTTTTTTTTTTATACTTTGTCGCTGTCTCCCGCGTTTGCGAGGTAGCGCAAGGAAACAGACGAAAGAAATGGCCCAACCCGCCCCCCCCCCCATACACATGTACATACACACGTCCACACACGCAAATATACATACCTACACAGCTTTCCATGGTTTACCCCAGACGCTTCACATGCCTTGCTTCAATCCACTGACAGCACGTCAACCCCTGTATACCACATGACTCCAATTCAATCTATTTCTTGCCCTCCTTTCACCCTCCTGCATGTTCAGGCCCCGATCACACAAAATCTTTTTCACTCCATCTTTCCACCTCCAATTTGGTCTCCCTCTTCTCCTCGTTCCCTCCACCTCCGACACATATATCCTCTTGGTCAATCTCTCCTCACTCATTCTCTCCATGTGCCCAAACCATTTCAAAACACCCTCTTCTGCTCTCTCAACCACGCTCTTTTTATTTCCACACATCTCTCTTACCCTTACGTTACTTACTCGATCAAACCACCTCACACCACACATTGTCCTCAAACATCTCATTTCCAGCACATCCATCCTCCTGCGCACATCTCTATCCATAGCCCACGCCTCGCAACCATACAACATTGTTGGAACCACTATTCCCTCAAACATACCCATTTTTGCTTTCCGAGATAATGTTCTCGACTTCCACACATTTTTCAAGGCTCCCAAAATTTTCGCCCCCTCCCCCACCCTATGATCCACTTCCGCTTCCATGGTTCCATCCGCTGACAGATCCACTCCCAGATATCTAAAACACTTCACTTCCTCCAGTTTTTCTCCATTCAAACTAACCTCCCAATTGACTTGACCCTCACCCCTACTGTACCTAATAACCTTGCTCTTATTCACATTTACTCTCAACTTTCTTCTTCCACACACTTTACCAAACTCAGTCACCAGCTTCTGCAGTTTCTCACATGAATCAGCCACCAGCGCTGTATCATCAGCGAACAACAACTGACTCACTTCCCAAGCTCTCTCATCCCCAACAGACTTCATACTTGCCCCTCTTTCCAGGACTCTTGCATTTACCTCCCTTACAACCCCATCCATAAACAAATTAAACAACCATGGAGACATCACACACCCCTGCCGCAAAGTGAGATGGTTAGGGAAAATAATTTGGTAACAGAGAAGAGATAGTAAAAGCTTTGCGGAGGATGAAAGCCGGCAAGGCATCGGGTTTGGATGGTATTGCAGTGGAATTTTTTAGAAAGGGGATGACTGTATTGTTGACTGGCTTGTATGTATGATTCCTGGTAAGGTGCCTGAGGATTGGCGGAATGCTTGCATAGTGCCATTGTAGAAAAAGCAAAGGGGATAGATGTGATTACAGAAGTATAAGTTTGTAAAGTATTCCTCGGAAATTATATGGGAGGGTATTGATTGAGAGGGTGAAGGCATTTACAGAGAATCAGATTGGGGAAGAGCAGTGTGGTTTCAGAAGTGGTAGAGGATGTGTGGATCAGGTGTTTTCTTTGAAGAATGTGTGTGAAAAATACTTAGAAAAGCAAATGGATTTGTATGTAGCATTCATAGATCTGAAGAAGGCATATGATAGAGTTGATAGATATGCTCCGTGGAAGGTATTAAGAATATATGGTGTGCGAGGCAAGTTCCTAGAAGCAGTGAAAATTTTTTATCGAGGATGTAAGGCATGTGTACGTGTAAGAAGAGAGGAAAGTGATTGGTTCTCAGTGAATGTAGGTTTGCAGGAGGGGTGTGTGATGTCTCCATAGTTGTTTAATTTGTCAATGGATGGGGTTGTTAGGGAGGTGAATGCAAGACTTTTGGAAAGATTGTCAGGTATGTAGCCTGTTGTGGATGAGAGAGCTTGGGAAGTAAGTCAGTTGTTGTTCGCTGATGATACAGCGCTTGTGGCTGACTCGTGTGAGAAACTGCAGAAGCTGGTGACTGAGTTTGGTAAAGTGTGTGAAAGAAGAAAGCAGAGAGTAAATGTGAATAAGAGCAAGGTTATTAGGTATAATAGGATTGAGGGACA
Source organism: Panulirus ornatus (assembly GCF_036320965.1). Classification (NCBI taxonomy): domain Eukaryota; kingdom Metazoa; phylum Arthropoda; class Malacostraca; order Decapoda; family Palinuridae; genus Panulirus; species Panulirus ornatus. Next base: position 51,858,827 of record NC_092226.1, read on the forward strand.
AGTCAATTGGGAGGTAAGTTTGAATGGAGAAAAACTGGAGGAAGTGAAGTGCCTTAGGTATCTGGGAGTTGATTTGGCAGTGGATGGAACCATGGAAGCGGAAGGGGGAAGGGGAAGGGGGCGAAAATTCTGGGAGCATTGAAGAATGTGTGGAAGTAAAGAACATTATCTCGGAAAGCAAAAATGAGTATGTTTGAAGGAATAGTGGTTCCTACAATGTTATATGGTTGCGAGGCATGGGCTATGGATAGAGTTGTGCGCAGAAGGGTGGATGGGCTGGAAATGAGATGTTTGAGGACAATATGTGGTGTGAGGTGGTTTGATGGAGTAAGTAATAATAGAGTAAGAGTGATGTGTGGTAAGTAATAGAAAGAGTGTGGTTGAGAGAGCAGAAGAGGATGTTTTGAAATGGTTTGGTCACGGAGAGAATGAGTGAGGAAAGACTGACCAAGAGGATATATATGTCAGAGGTGGAGGCAACGAGGAGAAGTGGGAGACCAAATTTGAGGTGGAATGATGGGGTGAAACAGATTCTGAGTGATCAGGGCCTGAACATGCAGGAGGGTGAAAGGCATGCAAGGAATAGAGTAAATTGGAACGATGTGGTATACCGGGGTCGACATGCTGTCAATGGATTGAACCAGGGCATATGAAACGTCTGGAAAGTTCTGTGGGGCCTGGATGTTAAAGGGGAGCTGTGGTTTAGGTGTATTATTACATGACAGCTAGAAACTGTGGGGTTCTAGGAGCGTTGAGGAATGTGTGTGGGGCGGGGATGTTGTCTCGGAGAGGAAGGGTGGGTGTGTTTCAGAGAATAGTGGTTCCAACAACGTTGTGTGGTTGTGGGGCGTGGGCTGTAGATGGGATGTTGGGAGGGTGTGGATGTGTTGGGGGTGGGTTGTTTAAGGACAATGTGTGGTTTGATCGAGTAAGTAGTGAGATGGTGGAAGAGAGGTGTGGTAATGGAAAGGGTGTGCTTTGGGGAGCAGAGTAGGGTGTTTTGAGGTGGTTTGGTCGCATGCAGAGGGTGAGAGGGGAGGTACTGGCAGGGGGGATATGTGTCGGAGGTTGAGGGAACGAAGGGTGGGTGCCCGGATTGGAGATGGAAGGATGGGAGTGAGGAGGATTTTGAGCGATCGGGACATGGGCATGCAGGTGGGTGGGGGGCGTGCGGGGAGCGGGGTGTGTTGAACGATGTCGTGTGCCGGGATAGACGTGCTGTCGGTGGGTTGAGCCGGGATATGTTGGGCGTTTGGGGTGGACCATGGAAAGTTTTGTGGGGCCTGGATGTGGAAAGGGAGCTGTGGTTTCGGTGCATTACAAATGACAGCTAGAGACTGAGTGTGAACGAATGTGGCCTACGTTGTCTTTTCCTGTCACTACCTCGCGCACATGCGGGTGGAGGGGATTGTCATTTCATGTGTGGCGAGGTCGCGACGGAAATGACTAAGGGCAGACAGTAGGAATTATATACATGTATATATATTCATATGTCTCTGTAAGATGTATAGGTATGTATATGTGCATGTGCGGACGTGTATATATATATACATGTGTATGTGGGTGGGTTGAGCTATTCTTTGGTCTGTTTCCTTGCGCTGCCTCGCTAACGCGGGAGACAGCGACAAAGTATAATATATATATATATATATATATATATATATATATATATATATATATATATATATATATATATATATATATATATATATATATATATATATATATATATATATATATATATATATATATATATATATATATATATATATATATATATATATATATATATATATATATATATATATATATATATATATATATATATATATATATATATACATATATATGTATATATACATATATGTATATATATATATATATATATATATATATATTTTTTTTTTATTATACTTTGTCGCTGTCTCCCGCGTTTGCGAGGTAGCGCAAGGAAACAGACGAAAGAAATGGCCCACCCCCCCCCCAGACACATGTATATACATACGTCCACATACGCAAATATACATACCTACACAACTTTCCATGGTTTACCCCAGACGCTTCACATGCCTTGATTCAATCCACTGACAGCACGTCAACCCCGGTATACCACATCGCTCCAATTCACTCTATTCCTTGCCCTCCTTTCACCCTCCTGCATGTTCAGGCCCCGATCCCACAAAATCTTTTTCACTCCATCTTTCCACCTCCAATTTGGTCTCCCTCTTCTCCTCGTTCCCTCCACCTCCGACACATATATCCTCTTGGTCAATCTTTCCTCACTCATTCTCTCCATGTGCCCAAACCACTTCAAAACACCCTCTTCTGCTCTCTCAACCACGCTCTTTTTATTTCCACACATCTCTCTTACCCTTACGTTACTCACTCGATCAAACCACCTCACACCACACATTGTCCTCAAACATCTCATTTCTAGCACATCCATCCTCCTGCGCACAACTCTATCCATAGCCCACGCCTCGCAACCATACAACATTGTTGGAACCACTATTCCTTCAAATATACCCATTTTTGCTTTCCGAGATAATGTTCTCGACTTCCACACATTCTTCAAGGCCCCCAGAATTTTCGCCCCCTCTCCCACCCTATGATACACTTCCGCTTCCATGTTTCCATCCGCTGCCAGATCCACTCCCAGATATCTAAAACACTTCACTTCCTCCAGTTTTTCTCCATTCAAACTCACCTCCCAATTGACTTGACCCTCAACCCTACTGTACCTAATAACCTTGCTCTTATTCACATTTACTCTTAACTTTCTTCTTCCACACACTTTACCAAACTCAGTCACCAGCTTCTGCAGTTTCTCACATGAATCAGCCACCAGCGCTGTATCATCAGCGAACAACAACTGACTCACTTCCCAAGCTCTCTCATCCCCAACAGACTTCATACTTGCCCCTCTTTCCAAAACTCTTGCATTTACCTCCCTAACAACCCCATCCATAAACAAATTAAACAACCATGGAGACATCAAACACCCCTGCCGCAAACCTACATTCACTGAGAACCAATCACTTTCCTCTCTTCCTACACGTACACATGTCTTACATCCTCGATAAAAACTTTTCACTGCTTCTAACAACTTTCCTCCCACACCATATATTCTTAATACCTTCCACAGAGCATCTCTATCAACTCTATCATATGCCTTCTCCAGATCCATAAATGCTACATACAAATCCATTTGCTTTTCTAAGTATTTCTCACATACATTCTTCAAAGCAAACACCTGATCCACACATCCTCTACCACTTCTGAAGCCACACTGCTCTTCCCCAATCTGATGCTCTGTACATGCCTTCACCCTCTCAATCAATACCCTCCCATATAATTTACCAGGAATACTCAACAAACTTATACCTCTGTAATTTGAGCACTCACTCTTATCCCCTTTGCCTTTGTACAATGGCACTATGCACGCATTCCGCCAATCCTCAGGCACCTCACCATGAGTCATACATACATTAAATAACCTTACCAACCAGTCAACAATTCAGTCACCCCCTTTTTTTATAAATTCCACTGCAATACCATCCAAACCTGCTGCCTTGCCGGCTTTCATCTTCCGCAAAGCTTTCACTACCTCTTCTCTGTTTACCAAATCATTTTCCCTAACCCTCTCACTTTGCACACCACCTCAACCAAATCACCCTATATCTGCCACTCTATCATCAAACACATTCAACAAACCTTCAAAATACTCACTCCATCTCCTTCTCACATCACCCCTACTTGTTATCACCTCCCCATTTGCGCCCTTCACTGAAGTTCCCATTTGCTCCCTTGTCTTACGCACTTTATTTACCTCCTTCCAGAACATCTTTTTATTCTCCCTAAAATTTAATGATACTCTCTCACCCCAACTCTCATTTGCCCTTTTTTTCACCTCTTGCACCTTTCTCTTGACCTCCTGTCTCTTTCTTTTATAAATCTCCCACTCAATTGCATTTTTTCCCTGCAAAAATCGTCCAAATGCCTCTCTCTTCTCTTTCACTAATACTCTTACTTCTTCATCCCACCACTCACTACCCTTTCTAATCAACCCACCTCCCACTCTTCTCATGCCACAAGCATCTTTTGCGCAATCCATCACTGATTCCCTAAATACATCCCATTCCTCCCCCACTCCCCTTACTTCCATTGTTCTCACCTTTTTCCATTCTGTACTCAGTCTCTCCTGGTACTTCCTCACACAGGTCTCCTTCTCAAGCTCACTTACTCTCACCACCCTCTTCACCCTAACATTCACTCTTCTTTTCTGAAAACCCATACAAATCTTCACCTTAGCCTCCACAAGATAATGATCAGACATCCCTCCAGTTGCACCTCTCAGCACATTAACATCCAAAAGTCTCTCTTTCGCACGCCTGTCAATTAACACGTAATCCAATAACGCTCTCTGGCCATCTCTCCAACTTACATAAGTATACTTATGTATATCTCGCTTTTTAAACCAGGTATTCCCAATCATCAGTCCTTTTTCAGCACACATATATATATATATATATATATATATATATATATATATATATATATATATATATATATATATATATATATATATATATATATATATATATATATATATATATATATATATATATATATACATATATATATATATATATATATATATATATATATATATATATATTTCTATATATATATATATATATAATATATATATATATATATATATATATATATATATATATATATATATATATATATATATATATATATATATATATATATATATATATATATATATATATATATATATATATATATATATATATATATATATATATATATATATATATATATATATATATATATATATATATATATATATATATATATATATATATATATATATATATATATATATATATATATATATACATATATATATATACATATATATATATATATATATATATATATATATATATATATATATATATATATATATATATATATATATATATATATATATATATATATATTATATCATTATTATTCTGCTTTGTCGGTGTCTCCTACGTTTGCGAGGTAGCGCAAGGAAACAGACGAAAGAAATGGCCCAACCCACGCCCATACACATGTATATACATACACGTCCACACACGCAAATATACATACCTATACATCTCATTGTACACATATATGCACACACACAGACACATACGTATATACCCATGCACACAATTCACACTGTCTGCCTTTATTCATTACCATCGCCACCTCGCCACACATGGAATACCATCCCCTTCCCCCCTCATGTGTGCGAGGCAGCGCTAGGAAAAGACAACAAAGGCCCCATTCGTTCACACGCAGTCTCTAGCTGCCATGCAATAATGCCCGAAACCACAGCTCCCTTTCCACATCCAGGCCCCACACAACTTTCCATGGTTTACCCCAGACGCTTCACATGCCCTGATTCAATCCACTGACAGCACGTCAACCCCGGTATACCACATCGATCCAATTCACTCTATATATATATTCTATATATATATGCACGAGACCGGGTTATAGTGTTCGGTGATTTGAATGCAAAGGTGAGTAATGTGGCAGTTGAGGGAATAACTGGTATACATGGGGTGTTCAGTGTTGTAAATGGAAATGGTGAAGAGCTTGTAGATTTATGTGCTGAAATAGGACTGGTGATTGGGAATACCTTGTTTAGAAAGAAAGATATACATAAATATACGTATGTGAGTAGGAGAGATGGCCAGAGAGCGTTATTGGATTATGTGTTAATTAATACGCGCGCGACAGAGAGACTTTTGGATGTTAATGTGCTGAGAGGTGCAACTGGAGGGATGTCTGATCATTATCATGTGGAGGCGAAGGTGAAGATTTGTAGAGGTTTTCAGAAAAAAAGAGAATTTTGGGGTGAAGAGAGAGGTGAGAGTAAGTGAGCTTGGGAAGGAGACGTGTGAGGAAGTACCAGGAGGGACAGAATACAGAATGGAAAAAGGTGAGAACAAAGGACGTAAGGGGAGTGGGGGAGGAATGGGAGGTATTTAGGGAAGCAATGATAGCTTGCGCAAAAGATGCTTGTGGCATGAGAAGCGTGGGAGGTAGGCAGATTAGAAAGGGTTGTGAGTGGTGGGATGAAGAAGTAAGATTGTTAGTGAAAGAGAAGAGAGAGGAATTTGGACGATTTTTACAGGGAAATAATGCAAATGAGTGGGAGATGTATAAAAGAAAGAGCCAGGAGGTCAAGAGAAAGGTGCAAAGGTGAAAAAGAGGGCGAATGACAGTTGGGGTGAGAAAGTATCATTAGATTTTAGGGAGAATAAAAAGATGTTTTGGAAGGAGGTAAATAAAGTGCGTAAGACAAAAGAACAAATGGGAACTTCAGTGAAGGGGGCTAATGGGGAGGTGAAAATAAGCAGTGTTGATGTGAGAAGGAGATGGAATGAGTATTTTGAAGGTTTGTTGAATGTGTTGGATGATAGAGTTGCAGATATAGGGTGTTTTGGTCGAAGTGGTGTGCAAAGTGTGAAGGTTAGGGAAAATAATTTGGTGAACAGAGAAGAGGTAGTAAAAGCTTTGCGGAAGATGAAAACCGGCAAGGTAGCAGGTTTGGATGGTATTGCAGTGGAATTTATTAGAAAAGGGTGGGACTTTATTGTTGACTGGTTGGTAAGGTTATTTAATGTATGTATGGTTCATGGTGAGGTGCCTGAGGATTGGCGGAATGCTTGCATAGTGCCATTGTACAAAAGCAAAGGGGATAAGAGCGAGTGCTCAAATTACAGAGGTAGAAGTTTGTTGAGTATTCCTGGTAAATTATATAGGAGGGTATTGATTGAGAGGGTGAAGGCATGTACAGGGCATCAGATTGGGGAAGAGTAGTGTGGTTTCAGAAGCGGTAGAGGATGTGTGGATCAGGTGTTTGCCTTGAAGAATGTATATGTGAAATACTTGGAAAAGCAAATGGATTTGTATGTAGCATTTATGAATCTGGAGAAGGCTTTTGATAGAGTTTATAGAATTGCTCTGTGGAAGGTATTGAGGATATATGGTGTGGGAGACAAGTTGTTAGAGGCAGTGGAAAGTTTTTATCGAGGATGTAAGGCATGTGTACGTGTAAGAAGAGAGGAAAGTGATTGGTTCTCAGTGAATGTAGGTTTGCGGCAGGGGTGTGTGATGTGTCCAGGGTTGTTTAATTTTTTTATGGATGGGGTTGTTAGGGAGGTGAATGCAAGAGTTTTGGAAAGAGGGACAAGTATGCAGTCTGTTGTGGATGAGAGAGCTTGGGAAGTGAGTCAGTTGTTGTTCGCTGATGATACAGCGCTGGTAGCTGATTCATGTGAGAAATTGCAGAAGCTGATGACTGAGTTTGGTAAAGTGTGTGAAAGAATAAAGTTGAGAGTAAATGTGAATAAGAATAAGGTTATTAGGTACAGTAGGGTTGAGGGTCAAGTAAATTGGGCGGGAAGTTTGAATGGAGAAAAACTGGAGGAAGTGAAGTGTTTTAGATATCAGGAAGTGGATTTGGCCACAGATGGAACCATGAAAGCGGAAGTGAATCATAGGGTGGGGGAGTGGGTGAAAATTCTGGGAGCCTTGAAGAATGTGTGGAAGTAAAGAACATTATCTCGGAAAGCAAAAATGGGTATGTTTGAAGGAATAGTTGTTCCAACAATGTTATATGGTTGCGAAGCATGGGCTATGGATATAGTTGTGCGGAGGAGGGTGGATGTGCTGGAAATGAGATGTTTGAGGACAATATGTGGTGTGAGGTGGTTTGATGGAGTAAGTAATAATAGAGTAAGAGCGATGTATGGTAATAGAAAGAGTGTGGTTGAGAGAGCAGAAAAGGATGTTTTGAAATGGTTTGGTCACATGGAGAGAATGAGTGAGGAAGGATTGACCAAGAGGATATATGGAGGGAATGAGGAAAAGTGGAAGACCAAATTGGAGGTGGAAGGATTGAGTGAAAAAGATTTTGATTGATCGGGGCCTGAGCATACAGGAGAGTAAAAGGCGTGCAAGGAATAGAGTGAATTGGAACGATGTGGTATACCGGGGTCGACGTGCTGTCAATGGATTGAACCAGGGCATGTGAAGCGTCTGGGGTAAACCATGGAAAGTTTTGTGGGGCATGGATGTGGAAGGGGAGCTGTGGTTTAGGTGTATTATTACATGACAGCTAGAGACTGTGGGGTTCTAGGAGCGTTGATGAATGTGTGGGGGGCGGGAATATTGTCTCGGAGAGGAAGGGTGGGTGCGTTTCAGAGAATAGTGGTTCCTACAACGTTGTGTGGTTATGGGGCGTGGGCTGTAGATTGGTTGTTGTGGGGTGTGGATGTGTTGGGGGTGGGTTGTTTAAGGACAATGTGTGGTTTGATCGAGTAAGTAGTGAGATGGTGGAAGAGAGGTGTGGTAATGGAAAGGGTGTGCTTTGGGGAGCGGAGTATTGTGTTGAGGTAGTTTGGTCTAATGCAGAGGGTGAGAGGGGAGGTACTGGCAGGGGGGATGTGTGTCGGAGGTTGAGGGAACGAAGGGTGGGTGCCCGGATTGGAGATGGAAGGATGGGAGTGAGGAGGATTTTGAGCGATCGGGGCTTGGGCATGCTGGAGGGTGGGGGGCGTGCGGGGAGCGGGGTGGGTTGGAACGATGTGGTGTGCTGGGATGGACGTGCTGTCGGTGGGTTGAGCCGGGATATGTTGGGCGTTTGGGGTGGACCATGGAAAGTTTTGTGGGGCCTGGATGTGGAAAGGGAGATGTGGTTTCGGTGCATTACAAATGACAGCTAGAGACTGAGTGTGAACGAATGTGGCCTACGTTGTCTTTTCCTGTCACTACCTCGCGCACATGCGGGTGGAGGGGATTGTCATTTCATGTGTGGCGAGGTCGCGACGGAAATGAATAAGAGCAGACAGTATGAATTATATACATGTGTATATATGTATATGTCTGTGTATGTATATATATGCATATGTTGAGATGTATAGGTATGTATATGTTCATGTGCGGACGTGTATGTATATACATGTGTATGTGGGTGGGTTAAGCCATTCTTTCGTCTGTTTCTTTGCGCTACCTCGCTTACGCGGGAGACTGCGACAAAGCATAATAAATATAAATATATACATATATATATATATATACGAATAAAGTGCATATGAACGCGCACCTTCATAGAACATACAAACCTCCAACAGACAGGATCGAACCTGGGACCCCTGTGCAAGAGGCAGGCATGTAACCGCTAGGCTATGGGACTGTATAATAGGAAACAACTATTCGAAATACTGAGTACTCGAATACCCTTCGTCTCACAATGGTGAGCAACGGGGTCTATACTTGGTTGTTTCCGAACAGACGCACATAGCCAACTGATAGCGTTTTACCGAACCTAACTGTACAACGCGGAGGTATATGAATACGAATAAAGTGCATATGAACGCGCACCTTCATAGAACATACAAACCTCCAACAGCCAGGATCGAACCTGGGACCCCTGTGCAAGAGGCAGGCATGCTAACCGCTAGGCTATGGGACTGTACAATAGGAAACAACTATTCGAAATACTGAGTACTCGAATACCCTTCCTCTCACAATGGTGAGCAACGGGGTCTATGCTTGGTTGTTTTCGAACAGACGCACATAGCCAACTGATAGCGTTTTACCGAACCTATACAACGCGGAGGTATATGAATACGATGCACAGGGATAGAGTTGTGCGCAGGAGGGTGGATGTGCTGGAAATGAGATGTTTGAGGACAATATGTGGTGTGAGGTGGTTTGATCGGGTAAGTTATAATAGGGTAATAGAGATGTGTTGTAATAAAAAGAGTGTGGTTGAGAGAGCAGAATAGGATGTTTTGAAATGGTTTGGTCACCTGGAGAGAGTGAGTGAGGAAAGATTGACCAAGAGGATATATGTGTCAGAGGTGAAGGGAGCGAGGAGAAGTGGGAGACCAAAGTGGAGGTGGAAAGATGGAGTGAAAAAGATTTTGAGTGATCGGGGCCTGAACATGCAGGAGGGTGAAAGGCGTGCAAGGAATAGAGTGAATTGGAACGGTGTGGATTGAACCAGGGCATGTGAAGCGTTTGGCGTAAACCATGGAAAGTTCTGTGGGGCCTGGATGTGGAAAGGGAGCTGTGATTTCAGTGCATTATTACATGACAGCTAGAGACTGAGTTTGAACAAATGGGGCCTTTGTTGTCTTTTCCTAGCGCTACCCCGCACACATGAGCGGGGAAGGGGGTTGTTATTTTATGTGTGGCGGGGTGGCGATGGAATGAATAAAGGTAGACAGTATGAATTATGTACATGTGTATATATGTATATGTCTGTGTGGGTATATATATGTATACGTTGAGATGTATAGGTATGTATATTTGCGGGTGTGGACGTGTATGTATATACATGTGTATGTGGGTGGATTGGGCCATTTTTTCGTCTGTTTCCTTGCGCTACCTGGCTGACGCGGGAGACAGCGACAAAGCAAAATAAATAAATAAAATAAATAAAATATACATATAAATATATATATATATATATGTATATATATATATATATATATATATATATATATATATATATATATATATATATATATATATATATATATATATATATATATACATATATATGTGTATATATATGTGTATATATACATATATATATATATATATATATATATATATATATACATATATATATATATATATATATATATATATATATATATATATATATATATATATTTCTTTTTCTTTTCTTTCAAACTATTCGCCATTTCCCGCATTAGCAAGGTAGCGTTAGGAACAGAGGACTGGGCCTCTGAGGGAATATCCTCAACTGGCCCCCTTCTCTGTTCCATCTTTTGGAAAATTAAAAAAAAATCAAGAGGGGCGGATTTCCAGACCCCCGCTCTCTCCCCTTTTAGTCGCCTTCTACGACTCGCAGGGAATACGTGGGAAGTATTCTTTCTCCCGTATCCCCAGGGATACCTATCCCCCGGGATATATATATATATATATATATATATATATATATATATATATATATATATATATATAGGGTGTCTTTTCCTAGCGCTACCTCGCACACATGAGGGGGGAAGGGGTTGTTATTCCAGTGTGGCGAGATGGCGATGGGAACAACAACAAAAAAATGCAGACAGTATGAAATATGTACATATGTATATATGTATATGTCTGTGTGTGTATATATATGTGTACATTGAGATGTATAGGTACGTATATTTGCGTGTATGTATATACATGTGTATGTGGGCGGGTTGGTCCTTTCTTTCGTCTGTTTCCTTGCGCTACCTTCCTAACGCGGGAGACAGCGACAAAGCAAAATAAATGAAAAAAATGAAATATATATATATATATATATATATATATATATATATATATATATATATATATATATATATATATATTTTTTTTTTTTTTTTTTTTTTTTTTTTTTTCCAAAAGAAGGAACAGAGAAGGGGGCCAGATGAGGATATTCCCTCAAAAGACCAGTCCTCTGTTCTTATCGCTACCTCGCTATTGCGGGAAATGGCGAATAGTATGAAAAAAAAAAAAAAAATATATATATATATATATATATGTCTGTGTGTGTATATACATGTATACGTTCAAATATATAGGCATGTATATTTTGCGTGTGTGGACGTGTATGTATATATATGTGTATATGGGCGGGTTGGGCCATTCTTTCGTCTGTTCTTCTTACGTTACCTCGCTGACGCGGGAGACAGCGACAAAGCAAAATAATGATATATATATATATATATATATATATATATATATATATATATATATATATATTTATTATATTTTTTTTTATTATACTTTGTCGCTGTCTCCCGCGTTTGCGAGGTAGCGCAATGAAACAGACGAAAGAAATGGCCCAACCCCCCCCATACACATGTATATACATACGTCCACACACGCAAATATACATACCTACACAGCTTTCCATGGCTTACCCCAGACGCTTCACATGCCTTGATTCAATCCACTGACAGCACGTCAACCCCGGTATACCACATCGCTCCAATTCACTCTATTCCTTGCCCTCCTTTCACCCTCCTGCATGTTCAGGCCCCGATCACACAAAATCTTTTTCACTCCACCTTTCCACCTCCAATTTGGTCTCCCTCTTCTCCTTGTTCCCTCCACCTCCGACACATATATCCTCTTGGTCAATCTTTCCTCACTCATCCTCTCCATGTGCCCAAACCACTTCAAAACATCCTCTTCTGCTCTCTCAACCACGCTCTTTTTATTTCCACACATCTCTCTTACTCTTACGATACTCACTCGATCAAACCACCTCACAGCACACATTGTCCTCAAACATCTCATTTCCAGCACATCCATCCTCCTGCGCACAACTCTATCCATAGCCCACGCCTCGCAACCATACAACATTGTTGGAACCACTATTCCTTCATACATACCCATTTTTGCTTTCCGAGATAATGTTCTCGACTTCCACACATTATTCAAGGCCCCCAGAATTTTCGCCCCCTCCCCCACCCTATGATCCACTTCCGCTTCCATGGTTCCATCCGCTGCCAGATCCACTCCCAGATATCTAAAACACTTCACTTCCTCCAGTTTTTCTCCATTCAAACTAACCTCCCAATTGAATTGACCCTCAACCCTACTGTACCTAATAACCTTGCTCTTATTCACATTTACTCTTAACTTTCTTCTTCCACACACTTTACCAAACTCAGTCACCAGCTTCTGCAGTTTCTCACATGAATCAGCCACCAGCGCTGTATCATCAGCGAACAACAACTGACTCACTTCCCAAGCTCTCTCATTCCCAACAGACTTCATACTTGCCCCTCTTTCCAAAACTCTTGCATTTACCTCCCTAACAACCCCATCCATAAACAAATCAAACAACCATGGAGACATCACACACCCCTGCCGCAAACCTACATTCACTGAGAACCAATCACTTTCCTCTCTTCCTACACGTACACATGTCTTACATCCTCGATAAAAACTTTTCACTGCTTCTAACAACTTTCCTCCCACACCATATATTCTTAATACCTTCCACAGAGCATCTCTATCAACTCTATCATATGCCTTCTCCAGATCCATGAATGCTACATACAAATCCATTTGCTTTTCTAAGTATTTCTCATATACATTCTTCAAAGTAAACACCTGATCCACACATCCTCTACCACTTCTGAAACCACACTGCTCTTCCCCAATCTGATGCTCTGTACAAGCCTTCACCCTCTCAATCAATACCCTCCCATATAATTTACCAGGAATACTCAACAAACTTATACCTCTGTAATTTGAGCACTCACACTTATCCCCTTTGCCTTTGTACAATGGCACTATGGACGCATTCCGCCAATCCTCAGGCACCTCACCATGAGTCATACATACATTAAATAACCTTACCAACCAGTCAACAATACAGTCACCCCCTTTTTTAATAAATTCCACTGCAATACCATCCAAACCTGCTGCCTTGCCGGCTTTCATCTTCCGCAAAGCTTTCACTACCTCTTCTCTGTTTACCAAATCATTTTCCCTAACCCTCTCACTTTGCACACCACCTCGACCAAAACACCCTATATCTGCCACTCTATCATCAAACACATTCAACAAACCTTCAAAATACTCACTCCATCTCCTTCTCACATAACCACTACTTGTTATCACCTCCCCATTTGCGCCCTTCACTGAAGTTCCCATTTGCTCCTTTGTCTTACGCACTTTATTTACCTCCTTCCAGAACATCTTTTTATTCTCCCTAAAATTTAATGATACTCTCTCACCCCAACTCTCATTTGCCCTTTTTTTCACCTCTTGCACCTTTCTCTTTACCTCCTGTCTCTTTCTTTTATACATCTCCCACTCAATTGCATTTTTTCCCTGCAAAAATCGTCCAAATGCCTCTCTCTTCTCTTTCACTAATACTCTTACTTCTTCATCCCACCACTCACTACCCTTTCTAATCAACCCACCTCCCACTCTTCTCATGCCACAAGCATCTTTTGCGCAATCCATCACTGATTCCCTAAATACATCCCATTCCTCCCCCACTCCCCTTACTTCCATTGTTCTCACCTTTTTCCATTCTGTATTCAGTCTCTCCGGGTACTTCCTCACACAGGTCTCCTTCTCAAGCTCACTTACTCTCACCACCCTCTTCACCCCAACATATATATATATATCCCACTCATTTGCATTTTTTCCCTGCGAAAATCGTCCAAATGCCTCTCTCTTCTCTTTCACTAATAATCTTACTTCTTCATCCCACCACTCACTACCCTTTCTAATTAACCCACCTCCCACGCTTCTCATGCCACAAGCATCTTTTGCGCAATCTATCACTGATTCCCTAAATACATCCCATTCCTCCCCCACTCCGCTTACTTCCATTGTTCTCACCTTTTCCCATTCTGTACTCAGTCTCTCCTGGTACTTCCTCACACAAGTCTCCTTCCCAAGCTCACTTACTCTCACCACCCTCTTCACCCCAACATTCACTCTCCTTTTCTGAAAACCCATACAAATCTTCACCTTAGCCTCCACAAGATAATGATCAGACATCCCTCCAGTTGCACCTCTCAGCACATTAACATCCAAAAGTCTCTCTTTTGCGCGGCTGTCAATTAACACGTAATCCAATAACGTTCTCTGGCCATCTCTCCTACTTACATATGTATACTTATGTATATCTCGCTTTTTAAACCAGGTATTCCCAATCACCACTCCTTTTTCAGCACATAAATCTACAAGCTCTTCACCATTTCCATTTACAACACTGAACACCCCATGTATACCAATTATTCCCTCAACTGCCACATTAATCACCTTTGCATTCAAATCACCCATCACTATAACCCGGTCTCGTGCATCAAAACCACTAACACACTCATTCAGCTGCTCCCAAAACACTTGCCTCTCATGATCTTTCTTCTCATGCCCAGGTGCATATGCACCAATAATCACCCATCTCTCTCCATCAACTTTCAGTTTTCCCCATATTAATCGAGAATTTACTTTTTTACATTCTATCACATACTCCCACAACTCCTGTTTCAGGAGTACTGCTATTCCTTCCCTTGCTCTTGTCCTCTCACTAACCCCTGACTTTACTCCCAAAACATTCCCAAACCACTCTTCCCCTTTACCCTTGATCTTCGTTTCACTAAGAGCCAAAACATCCAGGTTCCTTTCCTCAAACATACTACCTATCTCTCCTTTTTTCACATCTTGGTTACATCCACACACATTTAGACACCCCAGTCTGAGCCTTCGAGGAGGATGAGCACTCCCCGCGTGACTCCTTCTGTTTCCCATTTTAGAATGTTAAAAAATACAAGGAGGGGAGGATTTCTGGCTCCCGCTCCCGTCCCCTCTAGTCGCCTTCTACGACACGCGAGGAATGCGTGGGAAGTATTCTTTCACCCCTATCCCCAGGGATAATATATATATATATATATATATATATATATATATATATATATATATATATATATATATATATATATATATATATATATATATATATATATATACATATATATATACATACACATACATACGCACATATACACTCACACACACATATACATATATATACATATGAAAAATGTAAGAAAAAATATAGAAAACTGAAAAAATGAATGTCACATAATGGTTCAACCTCTGGCTATAGATGTATAAAAGAAAGAGACAGGAGGTCAAGAGAAAGGTGCAAGAGGTGAAAAAGAGGGCAAATGAGAGTTGGGGTGAGAGAGTATCATTAAATTTTAGGGAGAATAAAAAGATGTTCTGGAAGGAGGTAAATAAAGTGCGTAAGACAAGGGAGCAAATGGGAACTTCAGTGAAGGGCGCAAATGGGGAGGTGATAACAAGTAGTGGTGATGTGAGAAGGAGATGGAGTGAGTATTTTGAAGGTTTGTTGAATGTGTTTGATGATAGAGCGGCAGATATAGGGTGTTTTGGTCGAGGTGGTGTGCAAAGTGAGAGGGTTAGGGAAAATGATTTGGTAAACACAGAAGAGGTAGTAAAAGCTTTGCGGAAGATGAAAGCCGACAAGGCAGCAGGTTTGGATGGTATTGCAGTGGAACTTATTAAAAAAGGGTTGACTGTATTATTGACTGGTTGGTAAGGTTATTTAATGTATGTATGATTCATGGTGAGGTCCCTGAGGATTGGCGGAATGCGTGCATAGTGCCATTGTACAAAGGCAAAGGGGATACGAGTGAGTGCTCAAATTACAGAGGTATAAGTTTGTTGAGTATTCCTGGTAAATTATATGGGAGGGCATTGATTGAGAGGGTGAAGGCATGTACAGAGCATCAGATTGGGGAAGAGCAGTGTGTTTTCAGAAGTGGTAGAGGATGTGTGGATCAGGTGTTTGCTTTGAAGAATTTTTTTTTTTATTATACTTTGTCGCTGTCTCCCGCGTTTGCGAGGTAGCGCAAGGAAACAGACGAAAGAAATGGCCCAACTCCCCCCCCCCCCCCATACACATGTATATACATACATCCACACACGCAAATATACATACCTACACAGCTTTCCATGGTTTACCCCAGACGCTTCACATGCCTTGATTCAATCCACTGACAGCACGTCAACCCCGGTATACCACATCGCTCCAATTCACTCTATTCCTTGCCCTCCTTTCACCCTTCTGCATGTTCAGGCCCCGACCACACAAAATCTTTTTCACTCCATCTTTCCACCTCCAATTTGGTCTCCCTCTTCTCCTCGTTCCCTCCACATCCGACACATATATCCTCTTGGTCAATCTTTCCTCACTCATTCTCTCCATGTGCCCAAACCACTTCAAAACACCCTCTTATGCTCTCTCAACCACGATCTTTTTATTTCCACACATCTCTCTTACCCTTACGTTACTCACTCGATCAAACCACCTCACACCACACATTGTCCTCAAACATCTCATTTCCAGCACATCCATCCTCCTGCGCACAACTCTATCCATAGCCCACGCCTCGCAACCATATAACATTGTTGGAACAACTATTCCTTCAAACATACCCATTTTTGCTTTCCGAGATAATGTTCTCGACTTCCACACATTCTTCAAGGCCCCCAGAATTTTCGCCCCCTCCCCCACCCTATGATCCACTTCCGCTTCCATGGTTCCATCCGCTGCCAGATCCACTCCCAGATATCTAAAACGCTTCACTTCCTCCAGTTTTTCTCCATTCAAACTCACCTCCCAATTGAATTGACCTTCAACCCTACTGTACCTAATAACCTTGCTCTTATTCACATTTACTCTTAACTTTCTTCTTCCACACACTTTACCAAACTCAGTCACCAGCTTCTGCAGTTTCTCACATGAATCAGCCACCAGCGCTGTATCATCAGCGAACAACTGACTCACTTCCCAAGCTCTCTCATCCCCAACAGACTTCATACTTGCCCCTCTTTCCAAAACTCTTGCATTTACCTCCCTAACAACCCCATCCATAAACAAATTAAACAACCATGGAGACATCACACACCCCTGCCGCAAACCTACATTCACTGAGAACCAATCACTTTCCTCTCTTCCTACACGTACACATGCCTTACATCCTCGATAAAAACTTTTCACTGCTTCTAACAACTTTCCTCCCACACCATATACTCTTAATACCTTCCACAGAGCATCTCTATCAACTCTATCATATGCCTTCTCCAGATCCATAAATGCTACATACAAATCCATTTCCTTTTCTAAGTATTTTTCACATACATTCTTCAAAGCAAACACCTGATCCATACATCCTCTACCACTTCTGAAACCACACTGCTCTTCCCCAATTTGATGCTCTGTACATGCCTTCACCCTCTCAATCAATACCCTCCCATATAATTTACCAGGAATACTCAACAAACTTATACCTCTGTAATTTGAGCACTCACTCTTATCCCCTTTGCCTTTGTACAATGGCACTATGCACGAATTCCGCCAATCCTCAGGCACCTCACCATGAGTCATACATACATTAAATAACCTTACCAACCAGTCAACAATACAGTCACCCCCTTTTTTAATAAATTCCACTGCAATACCATCCAAACCTGCTGCCTTGCCGGCTTTCATCTTCCGCAAAGCTTTCGCTACCTCTTCTCTGTTTACCAAATCATTTTCCCTAACCCTCTCACTTTGCACACCACCTCGACCAAAACACCCTATATCTGCCACTCTAGCATCAAACACATTCAACAAACCTTCAAAATACTCACTCCATCTCCTTCTCACAACACTACTACTTGTTATCACCTCCCCATTTGCGCCCTTCACTGAAGTTCCCATTTGCTCCCTTGTCTTACGCACTTTATTTACCTCCTTCCAGAACATCTTTTTATTCTCCCTAAAATTTAATGATACTCTCTCACCCCAACTCTCATTTGCCCTTTTTTTCACCTCTTGCACCTTTCCCTTGACCTCCTGTCTCTTTCTTTTATACATCTCCCACTCAATTGCATTTTTTCCCTGCGAAAATCGTCCAAATGCCTCTCTCTTCTCTTTCACTAATACTCTTACTTCTTCATCCCACCACTCACTACCTCTTCTAATCAACCCACCTCCCACTCTTCTCATGCCACAAGCATCTTTTGCGCAATCCATCACTGATTCCCTAAATACATCCCATTCCTCCCCCACTCCCCTTACTTCCATTGTTCTCACCTTTTTCCATTCTGTACTCAGTCTCTCCTGGTACTTCCTCACACAGGTCTCCTTCCCAAGCTCACTCACTCTCACCACCCTCTTCACCCCAACATTCACTCTTCTTTTCTGAAAACCCATACAAATCTTCACCTTAGCCTCCACAAGATAATGATCAGACATCCCTCCAGTTGCACCTCTCAGCACATTAACATCCAAAAGTCTCTCTTTCGCACTCCTGTCAATTAACACGTAATCCAATAACGCTCTCTGGCCATCTCTCCTACTTACATAAGTATACTTATGTATATCTCGCTTTTTAAACCAGGTATACCCAATCATCAGTCTTTTTTCAGCACATAAATCTACAAGCTCTTCACCATTTCCATTTACAACACTGAACACCACATGTATACCAATTATTCCCTCAACTGCCACATTAATCACCTTTGCATTCAAATCACCCATCACTATAACCCGGTCTCGTGCATCAAAACCACTAACACACTCATTCAGCTGCTCCCAAAACACTTGCCTCTCATGATCTTTCTTCTCATGCCCAGGTGCATATGCACCAATAATCACCCACCTCTCTCCATCAACTTTCAGTTTTACCCATATTAATCGAGAATTTACTTTCTTACATTCTATCACATACTCCCACAACTCCTGTGTCAGGAGTATTGCTACTCCTTCCCTTGCTCTTGTCCTCTCACTAACCCCTGACTTTACTCCCCAGACATTCCCAAACCACTCCTCCCCTTTACCCTTGATCTTCGTTTCACTCAGAGCCAAAACATCCAGGTTCCTTTCCTCAAACATACTACCTATCTCTCCTTTTTTCACATCTTGGTTACATCCACACACATTTAGGCACCCCACTCTGAGCCTTCGAGGAGGATGAGCACTCCCCGCGTGACTCCTTCTGTTTCCCATTTTAGAAAGTTAATACAAGGAGGGGAGGATTTCTGGCCCCCCGCTCCCGTCCCCTCTAGTCGCTTTCTACGACACGCGAGGAATACGTGGGAAGTATTCTTTCACCCCTATCCCCAGGGATAATATACATATATATATACATATACACATACACACACATACACATACATATGCACATATACACACACACACACACACATACATGTATATACATATGAAAAATGTAAGAAACAATTTAGAAAACTGAAAACTTCTAGCTTGAAATGAATGAAAAAATGAATGTATGTGAGAAATACTTAGAAAAGCAAATGGATTTGTATGTAGCATTTATGGATCTGGAGAAGGCATATGATAGAGTTGATAGAGATGCTCTGTGGAAGGTATTAAGAATATATGGTGTGGGAGGAAAGTTGTTAGAAGCAGTGAAAAGTTTTTATCGAAGATGTGAGGCATGTGTACGTGTAGGAAGAGAGGAAAGTGATTGGTTCTCATTGAATGTAGGTTTGTGGCAGGGGTGTGTGATGTCTCCATGGTTGTTTAATTTGTTTATGGATGGGGTTGTTAGGGAGGTGAATGCAAGAGTTTTGTAAAGAGGGGCAAGTATGAAGTCTGTTGGGGATGAGAGAGCTTGGGAAGTGAGTCAGTTGTTGTTCGCTGATGATACAGCGCTGGTGGCTGATTCATGTGAGAAACTGCAGAAGCTGGTGACTGAGTTTGGTAAAGTGTGTGAAAGAAGAAAAAGTTAAGAGTAAATGTGAATAAGAGCAAGGTTATTAGGTACAGTAGGGTTGAGGGTCAAGTCAATTGGGAGGTAAGTTTGAATGGAGAAAAACTGGAGTAAGTAAAGTGTTTTAGATATCTGGTAGTGGATCTGGCAGCGGATGGAACCATGGAAGCGGAAGTGGATCATAGGGTGGGAGAGGGGGCGAAAATCCTGGGAGCCTTGAAGAATGTGTGGAAGTCGAGAACATTATCTCGGAAAGCAAAAATGGGTATGTTTGAAGAAATAGTGGTTCCAACAATGTTGTATGGTTGCGAGGCGTGGGCTATGGATAGAGTTGTGCGCAGGAGGATGGATGTGCTGGAAATGAGATGTTTGAGGACAATGTGTGGTGTGAGGTGGTTTGATCGAGTAAGTAACGTAAGGGTGAGAGAGATGTGTGGAAATAAAAAGAGCGTGGTTGAGAGAGCAGAAGAGGGTGTTTTGAAATGGTTTGGGCACATGGAGAGAATGAGTGAGGAAAGATTGACCAAGAGGATATATGTGTCGGAGGTGGAGGGAACGAGGAGAAGTGTGAGACTAAATTGGAGGTGGAAAGATGGAGTGAAAAAGATTTTGTGTGATCGGGGCCTGAACATGCAGGAGGGTGAAAGGAGTGCAAGGAATAGAGTGAATTGGATCGATGTGGTATACCGGGGTTGACGTGCTGTCAGTGGATTGAATCAGGGCATGTGAAGCGTCTGGGGTAAACCATGGAAAGCTGTGTAGGTATGTATATTTGCGTGTGTGGACGTATGTATATACATGTGTATGGGGGTGGGTTGGGCCATTTCTTTCGTCTGTTTCCTTGCGCTACCTCGCAAACGCGGGAGACAGCGACAAAGAAAAAAAACTAAAAAAAAAAAAAGAATATATATATATATATATATATATATATGTATATATATATATATATATATATATATATATATATATATATATATATATATATATATATATATATATATATTCGTCCTGTTCAGGGGGTTGAGCTGCCAAAGAACAAAAATATATAGAGCCTTTATTCCATGAGTTATCTCTGAGACAGAATCGTTTTCCGAGCTCTTTCCCCAGCCTCCAGGTAGAGTGAATTTTATGAGCGGTTATAATTTGTTGTTATGGCCCCATAGAAATGAAGTGTTGGCACAAACACACCCTCCCATGGAAGTCTCAATGGTTGAAGGCGTAGCGCCAGTACACGTCACTCGGAGGGAATGCAGAATGTAACGTTGTTTATCAAGTTCCTACGAGTGTCGTAGTTCGATACACTGTCCTAGAGCTTCGAACTTGCATGTCAGAACCAGCTTGTGGTGACGTCTGTGATTGTACTGCCATACAAGTGTACTTCTATCACAGCGACAAAAATGGTCATCATATTTATAAAGTAGGTGAGTCTTCCCAGTGTTGGCAGCAACCACCAGCCTGCGACGCAGATGATGTAGTTGATACAAACTTAAGGAGATGTCAACTCATCTGTATGCTTTTCTACACTTTCTACACTAGTCTTGTGTAAGCTACTGCTCTTTTCTGTCATCACAGACAGACTCGAACTGATACATACAATATCCTCTTGCCGTTTGGATTCATTTGTGTTTTGTAATACGCAATCAGACTTCAGTACTTGGACCTCAACAATTAAATTATTTCTTTGTTAAAGATTAGATAAATCTTTTTTTATTCAACATTTGTACCTTACCATTGGGACATTTACATTCGGACATCATTAGTTAGACTTCACTATTTGGACTTTAGCATTCTGACCTTACCATTTGCTTTAGCCCTCACTATTCGGATCTCAACATTCCAATCTCATCATGCAGATCCGAACCTCAACATTCGGACCTCAACAAAAGAACCTCAATATCTGAAATTTCCTAGTCGTACTTCACTGACTTTTTTATCATGAAAACAATATGGCAGGCATGAAATTAAATCTTTTACAGATTATTTTCTATTCCAGAGTTATAATCAAACATTACATTTATCACATAAAACTCCTTTTATAGAGTCACCTTCAGTAAAGAACATGCTGACTATAGTTTTTCGCTTGAATAAGCGTTGATAAACAACGAATCATCTTAACCCAGGTCTAGTACTCCTCCGAGATGAGAGACGCGGGATGAGAGACGCCGGTTCCTCGTAAATGAAGAAAAAATTCAGTTGAATCTGGCTCATTGCCCGAGAGCTTTCTTTGCTTGTTTATCTGTGTGTGTGTGTGTGTGTGTGTGTGTGTGTTTATTAATTTATTATACTTTGCCGCTGTTTCCTGCTTTAGCGAGGTAGTACAAGGAAACAGAAGAAAGAATGGCCCAACCCACCTACATACACATTCATATACATACAAGTCAACACACGCACATATACATACCTATCCATTTTAACGTATACATATATATATGTATATATATATATATATATATATATATATATATATATATATATATATATATATATATATATATATATATATATATATATATATATATATATATATATATATATATATGTATATATATATATATATATATTCCTATGAGTCCACTGGGAAAATGAAACACGAAAAGTTCCCAAGTGCACTTTCGTGTAATAATCAACTGACTGTTATATTCTTCTCTTGTGTCTCCCCTGATGATGTGATTATTACACGAAAGTGAACTTGGGAACTTATCGTGTTTCATTTTCCCCGTGGACTCATAGGAATATCTTGATCACGCGCAAAACTGTGATCCTTTCCAGCATATATATATACATATATATATATATATATATATATATATATATATATATATATATATATATATATATATATATATATATATATATATATATATATATATATATCCCTGGGGATAGGGGATTAAGAATACTTCCCACGTATTCCCTGCGTGTCGTAGAAGGAGACTAAAAGGGGAGGGAGTGGGGGGCTGGAAATCCTCCCCTCTCCTTTTTTTTTTTTTTTTAATTTTCCTAAAGAAGGAACAGAGGGGGCCAGGTGAGGATATTCCAAAAAAGGCCCAGTCCTCTGTTCTTAACGCTACCTCGCTAACGCGGGAAATGGCGAATAGTTTGAAAAAAAAAAAAAAAATATATATATATATATATATATATATATATATATATATATATATATATATATATATATATATATATATATATATATATATATATATATATATATATATATATATATATATATATATATATATATATATATATATATATATATATATATATATATATATATATATATATATATATATATATATATATATATATATATATATATATATATATATATATATATATATATATATATATATATATATATATATATATATATATATATATATATACATATATATATATATATATATATATATGTATATATATATATATATATATATATATATATATATATATATATATATATATATATATATATATATATATATATATATATATATATATATATATATATATACACAAAAGACATATACACATATACACATGCAAATAATTCATACTTCCTGCCTTTGTTCATTCTCATCGCCACGCTGCCACACATGAAATAGCATCCCCCTTCCTCCGCGAGGTAGCGCTAGGAAAGGACAAAAAGCCAAATTCGTTCACACTCAGTCTCTAACTGTCATATGTAATGCACCGAAACCACACCTTCCTCTCCACATCCAGGCCCCACAAAACAGTCCATGTTTACCCTAGACGCTTCACATGCCCTGGTTATATCCATTGACAGCACCTCGATCCTGGTATACCACAACGTTCCAAGTCACTCTATTCCTTGCACGCCTTTCACCAACCTGTATGTTCAGGTCCCAGTCAATCAAAATCTTTATCACTCTATCGTTCCATCTCCAATTTGGTCTCCCACTTCTCATTTCCTCCACCTCTGACACATATATCCTCTTGTTCAATCTTTCCTCACTCATTCTCTCCATGTGACCAAACCATTTCAAAACACCCTCTTCTGCTTCTCAACCACACACTTTTTTCCACACATCTCTCTTACCCTTACATTACTTACTCGATCAAACCACCTCACACCACATATTGTCCTCAAACATCTCATTTCCAGCACATCCACCCTCTTGCGCACAACACTATCCATAGCCCACGCCTCGCAACCATACAACATTATTGGAACCACTATTCCTTCAAACATACCCATTTTTGCTTTCCGAGTTAATGTTCTCCACTTCCACACATTCTTCAAGGCTCACAGAATTTTCGCACCCTCCCCCACACTATGATTCACTTCCGCTTCAATGGTTCCTTCCGTTGCCAAATCCACTCCCAGATATCTAAAATACTTTACTTCCTCCAGTTTTTCTCCATTCAAACTTACCATACCAATTGACTTGACCCTCAACCCTACTGTACCTAATAACCTTGCTCTTATTCACATTTACTCTTAACTTTCTTTTTCACATACTTTACCAAACTCAGTCACCAGCTTCTGCAGTTTGTCACTTGAATCAGCCACCAGCGCTGTATCATCAGCGAACAACAGCTGACTCACTTCCCCAGCTCTCTCATCCAAAACAGACTGCATACTTGCCCCTCTTTCTAAAACTCTTGCATTCACCTCCCTAACAACCCCATCCACAGACAAATTAAGCAACCATGCAGACATCACACACCCCTGCCGCAAACCTACATTCACTGAGAACCAATCACTTTCCTCTCTTCCTACACGTACACCTGCCTTACATCCTCGATAAAAACTTTTCACTGCTTCTAACAACTTGCCTCCAACACCATATATTCCTAATACCTTCCACAGAGCATCTCTATCAACTCTATCATATGCCTTCTCCAGATCCATAAATGCTACATACAAATCCATTTGCTTTTCTAAGTATTTCTCACATACATTCTTCAAAGCAAACACCTGATCCACACATCCCCTACCACTTCTGAAACCACACTCATTTACATTTTCTTCCTGCAAAAATCGTCCAAATGCCTCTCTCTTCTCTTTCGCTGATAATCTTACATCTTCATCCCACCACTCACTACCCTTTCTAATCAACCCACCTCCCACGCTTCTCATGCCACAAGCATCTTTTGCGCAAGCCAGCACTGCTTCACTAAATACATCCCATTCCTCCCCCACTTCCCTTACCTCCTTTGTTCTCACCTTTTTCCATTCTGTACTCAGTCTCTCCTGATACACCTTACACAAGTCTCCTTCCCAAGCTCACTTACTCTCACCACTCTCTTCACCCCAACATTCTCTCTTCTTTTCTGAAAACCCCTACAAATCTTCACCTTCGCCTCCACAAGATAATGATCAGACATCCCTCCAGTCGCACCTCTCAGCACATTAACATCCAAAAGTCTCTCTTTCGCGCGCCTATCAATTAACACGTAGTCCAATAACCCTCTCTGGCCGTCTCTCCTACTTACATACGTATAATTATGTATATCTCGCTTTTTAAACCAGGTATTCCCAATCACCAGTCTTTTTTCAGCACATGAATCTACAAGATCTTCACCATTTCCATTTACAACACTGAACACCCCATGTATACCAATTATCCCCTCAACTGCCACATAACTCACCTTTGCATTCAAATCACCCATCACTATTACCCGGTCTCGTGCATCAAAACCACTAACACACTCATTCAGCTGTTCCCAAAACACTTGCCTCTCATGATCTTTCTTCTCATGCCCTAGTGCATATGCACCAATAATCACCCATCTCTCTCCATCAGCTTTCAGTTTTATCCATATCAATCTAGAATCTACTTTCTTACACTCTATCACACACTCCCACAACTCCAGTTTCAGGAGTATTGCTACTCCTTCCCTTGTTCTTATCCTCTCACTAACCCCTGACTCTACTCCCAAGACATTCCCAAACCACTCTTCCCCTTTACCCTTGAGCTTCGTTCCACTCAGAGCCAAAACATCCAGGTTCCTTTCCTCATATATACTTTCTATCTCTCCTTTTTCTCATCTTGGTTACATCCACACACATTTAGACACCCCGATCTGAGCCTCCGAGGAGGATAAGCACTCCCCGCATGACTCCTTCTTCTGTTTCCCCTTTCAGAAAGTTAAAATACAAGGAGGGGAGGTTTTCTGGCCACGCATTCCCGTCCTCTTTAGTCGCCTTCCAGGACAAGCTAGAAATGCGTGGGAAGTATTCTTTCTCCCCTATCCCCAGTATTCTTTCTCCTCTCTCTCTCTCTCTCTCTCTCTCTCTCTCTCTCTCTCTCTCTCTCTCTCTCTCTCTCTCTCTCTCTCTCTCTCTCTCTCTCTCTCTCTCTCTCTCTCTCTCTCTCTCGATATATAAATATATATATATTCTTTCTTTTCTTTCAAACTATTCGCCATTTCCCGCATTAGCGAGGTAGCGTTAAGAACAGAGGACTGGGCCTTTGAGGGAATACCCTCACCCGGCCCAATTCTCTGTTCCTTCTTTTGGAAAAAAAAAAAAAAAAAAAAAAACGAGAGGGGAGGATTTCCAGCCCCCCGCTTATTTATGTATTCACTTTGCTTTGTTGCTGTCTCAAGCGTTAGCGTGGTAGCGCAAGGAAACATACGAAAGAATGGCCCAACCCACCCTCATACACATGTATATACATACACGTCCACACACGCAAATATACATACCTATATATCTCAACGTATACATATATATGAACACATACAGACATATACATTTATACACATGTACATAATTCATAATGTCTGCCTCTATTCATTCCCATCGCCACCTCCCCACAAGTGAAATGACAACCCCCTCCCCCCTCATGTGTGCGAGGTAGCGCTAGGAAAAGACAACAAAGACCCATACGTTCACACTCAGTCTCTAGCTGTCATGTAATAATGCAACGAAACCACAGCCCCCTTTCCACATCCAGGCCCCACAGAACTTTCCATGGTTTACCCCAAACGCTTCACATACCCTAGTTCAATCCATTGACAGCACGTCCACGCCGGTATAACACATCGTTCAAATTCACTCTATTCCTTGCACGCCTTTCACGATCCTGCATGTTCAGGCCCCGATCACTCAAAATCTTTTTCACTCCATCTTTCTACCTCATATTTGGTCTCCTACTTCTCCTCGTTCCCTCCACCTCTGACACATATATCCTCTTTGTCAATCTTTCCTCACTCATTCTCTCCATGTGACCAAACCATTTCAAAACACCCTTTTCTCCTCTCTCAACTACACTCTTCTTATTACCACACATCTCTCTTACCCTTACGTTACTTACTCGATCAAACCACCTCACATCACATATTGTCCTCAAACATCTTATTTGCAGCACATCCACCCTCCTCCGCACAACTCTATCCATAGCCCACGCCTCGCAACCATACAACATTGTTGGAACCACTGTTCCTTCAAACATACCAATTTTTGCTTTAAGAGATGATGTTCACGACTTCCACACATTCTTCAAGGCTCCCAGAATTTTCGCCCCTTCCCCCACCCTATGATTCACTTCCGCTTCCATGGTTCCATCCGTTGCTAAATCCACTCCCAGATATCTAAAACACTTCACTTCCTCCATTTTTCTCCATTCAAACTTACCTCCCAATTGACTTCACCCTCAACCCTACAGTACCTAATAACCTTGCTCTTATTCACATTTACTCTCAACTTTTTTCTTTCACACACTTTACCAAACTCAGTCACCAGCTTCTGCAGTTTCTTACATGAATCAGCGACCAGCGCTGTATCATCAGCGAACAACAGCTGACTCACTTCCCAAGCTCTCTCATCGACAACAGACTGCATACTTGCCCCTCTTTCCAAAACTCTTGCATTCGCCTCAATAACAACCCAATCCATAAACAAATTAAACAACCATGGAGACATCACACACCCCTGCCGTAAACCTACATTCACTGAGAACCAATCACTTTCCTCTCTTCCTACACGTACACATGCTTTACCTCATCGATAAAAACTTTTCACTGCTTCTAACAACTTGCCTCCCACACCATATATTCTTAATACCTTCCTCTGAGCATCTCTATCAACTATATCATATGCCTTCTCCAGATCCATAAATGTTACATAAAAAGCCATTTGCTTTTCGAAGTATTTTTCACATACATTATTCAGAGCAGGTGAGAACAATGGAAGTAAGGGGAGTGGGGGAGGAATGGGATGTATTTAGGGAATCGGTGATGGATTGCGCAAAAGATGCTTGTGGCATGAGAAGAGTGGGAGGTGGGCTGTTTAGAAAGGGTAGTGAGTGGTGGGATGAAGAAGTAAGAGTATTAGTGAAAGAGAAGAGAGAGGCATTTGGACGATTTGTGCAGGGAAAAAATGCAATTGAGTGGGAGAAGTATAAAAGAAAGAGACAGGAGGTCAAGAGAAAGGTGCAAGAGGTGAAAAAAGGGCAAATGAGAGTTGGGGTGAGAGACTATCAGTAAATTTTAGGGAGAATAAAAAGATGTTCTGGAAGGAGGTAAATAGGGTGCGTAAGACAAGGGAGCAAATGGGAACTTCAGTGAAGGGCGTAAATGGGGAGGTGATAACAAGTAGCGGTGATGTGAGAAGGAGATGGAATGAGTATTTTGAAGGTTTGTTGAATGTGTCTGATGACAGATTGGCAGATATAGGGTGTTTTGGTCGAGGTGGTGTGCAAAGTGAGAGGGTTAGGGAAAATGATTTGGTAAACAGAGAAGAGGTAGTAAAAGCTTTGCGGAAGATGAAAGCCGGCAAGGCAGCAGGTTTGGATGGTATTGCAGTGGAATTTATTAAAAAGGGGGGTGACTGTATTGTTGACTGGTTGGTAAGGTTATTTAATGTATGTATGACTCATGGTGAGGTGCCTGAGGATTGGCGGAATGCGTACATAGTGCCATTGTACAAAGGCAAAGGGGATAAGAGTGGGTGCTCAAATTACAGAGGTATAAGTTTGTTGAGTATTCCTGGTAAATTATATGGGAGGGTATTGATTGAGAGGGTGAAGGCATGTACAGAGCATCAGATTGGGGAAGAGCAGTGCGGTTTCAGAAGTGGTAGAGGATGTGTGGATCAGGTGTTTGCTTTGAAGAATGTATGTGAGAAATACTTAGAAAAGCAAATGGATTTGTATGTAGCATTTATGGATCTGGAGAAGGCATATGATAGAGTTGATAGAGATGCTCTGTGGAAGGTATTAAGAATATATGGTGTGGGAGGAAAGTTGTTAGAAGCAGTGAAAAGTTTTTATCGAGGATGTAAGGCATGTGTACGTGTAGGAAGAGAGGAAAGTGATTGGTTCTCAGTGAATGTAGGTTTGCGGCAGGGGTGTGTGATGTCTCCATGGTTGTTTAATTTGTTTATGGATGGGGTTGTTAGGGAGGTAAATGCAAGAGTCCTGGAAAGAGGGGCAAGTATGAAGTCTGTTGGGGATGAGAGAGCTTGGGAAGTGAGTCAGTTGTTGTTCGCTGATGATACAGCGCTGGTGGCTGATTCATGTGAGAAACTGCAGAAGCTGGTGACTGAGTTTGGTAAAGTGTGTGGAAGAAGAAAGTTAAGAGTAAATGTGAATAAGAGCAAGGTTATTAGGTACAGTAGGGGTGAGGGTCAAGTCAATTGGGAGGTGAGTTTGAATGGAGAAAAACTGGAGGAAGTGAAGTGTTTTAGATATCTGGGAGTGGATCTGTCAGCGGATGGAACCATGGAAGCGGAAGTGGATCATAGGGTGGGGGAGGGGGCGAAAATTTTGGGAGCCTTGAAAAATGTGTGGAAGTCGAGAACATTATCTCGGAAAGCAAAAATGGGTATGTTTGAAGGAATAGTGGTTCCAACAATGTTGTATGGTTGCGAGGCGTGGGCTATGGATAGAGATGTGCGCAGGAGGATGGATGTGCTGGAAATGAGATGTTTGAGGACAATGTGTGGTGTGAGGTGGTTTGATCGAGTAAGTAACGTAAGGGTAAGAGAGATGTATGGAAATAAAAAGAGCGTGGTTGAGAGAGCAGAAGAGGGTGTTTTGAAATGGTTTGGGCACATGGAGAGAATGAGTGAGGAAAGATTGACCAAGAGGATATATGTGTCGGAGGTGGAGGGAACGAGGAGAAGAGGGAGACCAAATTGGAGGTGGAAAGATGGAGTGAAAAAGATTTTGTGTGATCGGGGCCTGAACATGCAGGAGGGTGAAAGGAGGGCAAGGAATAGAGTGAATTGGAGCGATGTGGTATACAGGGGTTGACGTGCTGTCAGTGGATTGAATCAAGGCATGTGAAGCGTCTAGGGTAAACCATGGAAGGCTGTGTAGGTATGTATATTTGCGTGTGTGGACGTATGTACATGTGTATGGGGGGGGGGGGGTTGGGCCATTTCTTTCGTCTGTTTCCTTGCGCTACCTCGCAAACGCGGGAGGCAGCGACAAAGTATGAAAAAAAAAAAAAAAAAAAATTATTCAGAGCAAACACCTGATCCACACTTCCTCTACCACGTCTGAAACCACACTGCTACTCCCTAATCTGATGCTCTGTACATGCCTTCACCCTCTCAATCAATACCCTCCCATATAATTTACCAGGAATACTCAACAAACTTATGCCTCTGTAACTTGAGCACTCACCTTTGTCCCCTTTGCCTTTGTACAATGGCACAATGCAAGCATTCCGCCAATCCTCAGGCACATCACCATGAATCATACATACGTTAAATAACCTTACCAACCAGTCAACAATACAGTCACCCCCTTTTTTAATAAACTCCACTGCAATACCATCCAAACCCGCTGCCTTGCCGGCTTTCATCCTCCGCAAAGCTTTTACTACCTCTTCTCTGTTTACCAAATCATTTTCCGTATCTCTCTCACTTTGCACACCACCTCGACCAAAACACCCTATATCTGCTACTCTATCATCAAACACATTCAACAAACCTTCAAAATACTCACTCCATCTCCTTCTCACATCACCACTACTTGTTATCACCTCCCCATTAGCCTCCTTCACTGAAGTTCCCATTTGTACCCTAATCTTACGCACTTTTTTGCCTCCTTCCAAAATATTTTTTTATTTTCCATAAAATTTAATGATACTCTCTCACCCCAACTCTCATTGTCTCTTTTTCACCTCTTGCACCTTTCTCTTGACCTCCTACCTCTTTCTTTTATACATCTCCCACTCATTAGCATTATTTCCCTGCAAAAATCGTCCAAATGCCTCTCTCTTTTTTTTCACCAATAATCTCACTTCTTCATCCCACCACTCCCTACCCTTTCTAATCTGCCCACCTCCCCTGCTTCTCACGCCACAAGCATCTTTTCCGCAAGCTATCACTGCCTCCCTACATACATCCCATTCCTACCCCACTTCCCTTACCTCCTTGGTTCTCACCTTTTCCCATTCTGAACTTAATCTCTCTTGGTACTTCCTCACACACGTCTCCTTCCCAAGCTCACTTACTCTCACAACTCTCTTCACCCCAACATTCTCTCTTCTTTACTGAAAACCTTTACAAATCTTCACCTTCGCCTCCTCAAGATGATGATCAGACATCCCTCCAGTTGCACCTCTCAGCACATAAAAATCGAAAAGTTTCTCTTTCGCGCGTCTATCAATTAACATGTAATCCAATAACGCTCTCTGGCCAACTTTCCTACTTACATACGTAAACTTATGTATATCTCTCCTTTTAAACCAGGTATTCCCAATCACCAGTCCTTTTCCAGCACATAAATCTACAAGCTCTTCACCTTATCCATTTACAACACTAAACACCCCATATATACCAATTGCTCCATCAACTGCCACATTACTCACCTTTGCATTCAAATCATCCATCACTATAACCCGATCTCGTGCATCAAAATCACTAACACATTCATTCAGCTTTTCCCAAAACGCTTGCCTCTCACGATCTTTCTTCTCATGCCCAGGTGCAAATGCACCAATAATCACCCATCTCTCTCCATCAACTTTCAGTTTTACCCATATCACTCTAGAGTTTACTTTCTTACACTCTATCACATACTCCCGCCACTCCTGCTTCAGGAGTAGTGCTACTCCTTCCCTTGCCCTTGTCCTCTAACTAACCCCTGACTTTACTCCCAAGACATTCAAAAACCACTCTTCCCCTTTACACTTGAGCTTCGTTTCACTCAGAGCCAAAGCATCCAGGTTCCTTTCCTCAAACATACTACCTATCTCTCCTTTTTTCTCATCTTGGTTACATCCACACACATCTAGACACCCCAATCTGTGCCTTCGAGGAGGATGAGCACTTCCCACGTGAGTACTTCTTCTGTTTCCCCTTTTAGAAAGTTAAAATACAAGGAGGGAAGGGTTTCTAGCCCCCCACTCCCGTTCCCTTTAGTCGCCTTCTACGACACGTATATACACATATATATATATGTATGTATTTATACACACATATATATATATATATATATATATATATATATATATATATATATATATATATATATATATATATATATATATATGTATATATATATATCGAGGATGTAAGGCATGTGTACGTGTAGGAAGAGAGGAAAGTGATTGGTTCTCAGTGAATGTAGGTTTGCGGCAGGGGTGTGTGATGTCTCCGTGGTTGTTTAATTTGTTTATGGATGGGGTTGTTAGGGAGGTGAATGCAAGAGTTTTGGAAGGAGGGGCAAGTATGAAGTCTGTTGGGGATGAGAGAGCTTGCGAAGTGAGTCAGTTGTTGTTCGCTGATGATACAGCGCTGGTGGCTGATTCATGTGAGAAACTGCAGAAGCTGGTGACTGAGTTTGGTAAAGTGTGTGAAAGAAGAAAGTTAAGAGTAAATGTGAATAGAGCAAGGTAATTAGGAACAGTAGGGTTGAGGGTCAAGTCAATTGGGAGGTAAGTTTGAATGGAGAAAAACTGGAGGAAGTAAAGTATTTTAGATATCTGGCAGTGGATCTGGCAGCGGATGGAACCATGGAAGCGGAAGTGGATCACAGGGTGGGGGACGGGGCGAAAATCCTGGGAGCCTTGAAGAATGTGTGGAAGTCGAGAACATTATCTCGGAAAGCAAAAATGGGTATATTTGAAGGAATAGTGGTTCCAACAATGTTGTATGGTTGCGAGGCGTGGGCTATGGATAGAGTTGTGCGCAGGAGGATGGATGTGCTGGAAATGAGATGTTTGAGGACAATGTGTGGTGTAAGGTGGTTTGATCGAGTAAGTAACGTAAGGGTAAGAGAGATGTGTGGAAATAAAAAGGGCGTGGTTGAGAGAGCAGAAGAGGGTGTTTTGAAATGGTTTGGTCACATGGAGAGAATGAGTGAGGAAAGATTGACCAAGAGGATATATGTGTCGGAGGTGGAGGGAACGAGGAGAAGTGGGAGACCAAATTGGAGGTGGAAAGATAGAGTGAAAAAGATTTTGTGTGATCGTGGCCTGAACATGCAGGAGGGTGAAAGGAGGGCAAGGAATAGAGTGAATTGGATCGATGTGGTATACTGGGGTTGACGTGCTGTCAGTGGGTTGAATCAGGGCATGTGAAGCGTCTGGGGTAAATCATGGAAAGCTGTGTAGGTATGTATATTTGCGTGTGTGGACGTATGTATATACATGTGTATGTGGGTGGGTTGGGCCATTTCTTTCGTCTGTTTCCTTGCGCTACCTCGCAAATGCGGGAGACAGCGACAAAGCAAAAAAAAAAATATATATATATATATATATATATATATATATATATATATATATATATATATATATATATATATATATATATATATATATATATATTGTAAATGGAAATTGTGAAGAGCTTGTACATTTTTGAGTTGAAAAAGGACTGGTGATTGGGAATATCTGGTTTAAAAAGACAGATATACATAAATATACGTACGTAAGTAGGAGAGATTGCCAGAGAGCGTTATTGGATTACGTGTTAATTGATATGAGCGCGAAAGAGAAACTTGGATGTTAATGTGCTGAGAGGTGTAACTGGAGGGATGTCTGATCATCATCTGGTGGAGGCGAAGATGAAGATTTGTAGAGGTTTTCAGAAAAGAAGAGAGAATATTGGGATGAAGAGAGTGGCGAGAGTAAGTGATCTTGGGAAGGAGATGTGAGTGAAGAAGTACCAGGAGAGACTGAGTACAGAATGGAAAAAGGTGAGAACAAAGGAGGTAAGGGGAGTGGGTGAGGAATGGGATGTATTTTGGGAAGCAGTGATCGCTTGCGCAAAAGATGCTTGTGGCATGAAAAGCTTGGAAGGTGAGCAGATTAGAAAGGGCAGGGAGTGGTGGGATGAAGAAGTACGATCATTAGTGAAAGAGAAGAAAGAGGCATTTGGACGATTTTTGCAGGGAAATAATGCACATGACTAGGAGATGTATAAAAGAAAGAGGCAGGAGCTAATGAGAAAGGTGCAAGAGGTGAAAAAGAAGGCAAATGAGAGTTGGGTGAGAGGGTATCATTAAATATTAGGGAGAATAAAATGATGTTTTGGAAGGAGGTAAATAAAGTGCGTAAGACAAGGGAACAAATAAGAACTTCAGTGAAGGGGGCTAATGGGGAGGTGATAACAAGTAGTAGTGATGTGAGAAGGAGATGGAGTCAGTATTTTGAAGGTTTGTTCAATGTGTTTGATGATAGAATGGCAGATATAGGGTGTTTTGATCGAGGTGATGTGCAAAGTGAGAGAGTTAGGGAAATTGATTTGGTAAACAGCGATAAGGTAGTAAAAGCTTTGCGGAAGATGGAAGCGGGAAGGCGGCGGGTTTTGATGGTATTGCAGTGGAATTTATTAAATAAGGGGTTGACTGTATTGTTGACTGGTTGGCAAGGATATTTAATGAGTGTATGATTCATGGTGAGGTGCCTGAGGATTGGCGGAATGCTTGCATACTGCCATTGCACAAAGGCAAAGGGGATAAAAGTGAATGCTCAAATTACAAAGGTATAAGTTTGTTGAGTATTCCATGGTAAATTATATGGGCGGGTATTGATTGAAAGGGTGAAGGCATGTACAGAGCATCAGATTGGGGAAGAGAAGTGTGGATTCAGAAGTGTTTGCTTTGAAGAATGTATGTGAGAAATACTTAGAAAAGCAAATGGATTTATATGTAGCATTTATGGATCTGGATAATGCATATGATAGAGTTGATAAAGGTGCTCTGTGGAAGGTATTAAGAATATATGGTGTGGGAGGTAAGTTGATAGAAGCAGTGAAAAGTTTTCATCAAGGATGCAAGGCATGTGTACGTGTAGTAAGAGAGGAAAGCGATTGGTTCTCAGTGAATGCACGTTTACGGCAGTGGTGTGTGTTGTCTCCATGGTTGTTTAATTTGTTTATGGATGGGGTTGTTAGGGAGGTGAATGCAATGGTTTTGGAAAGAGGAGCAAGTATGTAGTCTGTTGTGGATGAGAGAGCTTAGGAAGTGAGTCAGTTGTTCGCTGATGATACAGCGCTAGTGGCTGATTCATGTGAGAAATTGCAGAAGCTGGTGACTGAGTTTGGTAAAGTGTGTGAAAGAAGAAAGTTGAGAATAAATGTGAATAAGAGCAAGGTTATTAGGTACAGTAGGGTTTCAGGGTCAAGTCAACTGGAGGTAAGTTTGAATGGAGAAAAACTGGAGGAAGTGAAGTGTTTTAGATATCTGGGAGTGGATTAGGCAGCGGATAGAACCATGAAAGTTGAAGTTAATCATAGTGTGGGGGAGGGGGCGAAAATTCTAGGAGTGTTGAAGAATGTGTGGAAGTTGAGAACATTATCGCGGATAGCAAAAATGGGTATGTTTGAAGGAATAGTGGGTCCAACAATGTTATATAGTTGCGAGGCGTGGGCTATAGATAGAGTTATGCGGAGGAGGATGGATGTGCTGCAAATAAGATGTTTGAGGACAATATGTGGTGTGAGGTGGTTTGATGTGGTAATAAGAAGAGTGTAGTTGAGAGAGCAGAAGAGGGTGTTTTGAAATGGTGTGGTCACATGGAGAGAATGAGTGAGGAAAGATTGACCAAGAGGATATATATATATATATATATATATATATATATATATATATATATATATATATATATATATATATATATATTTTTTTTTTTTTTCTTTTTTTTTCATACTATTCGCCATTTCCCGCCTCAGCGAGGTAGCGTTAAGAACAGAGGACTGGGCCGCTGAGGGAATATCCTCACCTGGCCCCCTTCTCTGTTCCTTCCTTTGGAAAAAAAAAAAAAAAAAAAAAAAGGGGAGGATTTCCAGCCCTCCCCCCTCCCTTCCCTTTTTAGTCGCCTTCTACGACACGCAGGGAATACGTGAGAAGTATTTTTTCTCCCCTATCCCCAGGGATAATATATATATATATATATATATATATATATATATATATATATATATATATATATACATTTTTTTTTTTTCTTTTTTTTTGCTTTGTTGCTGTCTCCCGCGTTTGCGAGGTAGCGCAAGGAAACAGACGAAAGAAATGGCCCAACCCACCCCTATACACATGTATATACATACGTCCACACATGCAAATATACATACCTACACAGCTTTCCATGGTTTATCCCAGACACTTCACATGCCTTGATTCAATCCACTGACAGCACGTCAACCCGGTATACCACATCGCTCCAATTCACTTTATTCCTTGCCCTCCTTTCACCCTCCTGCATGTTCAGGCCCCGATCACACAAAATCTTTTTCACTCCATCTTTCCACCTCCAATTTGGTCTCCCTCTTCTCCTCGTTCCCTCCACCTCCGACACATATATCCTCTTGGTCAATCTTTCCTCACTCATTCTCTCCATGTGACCAAACCATTTCAAAACACCCTCTTCTGCTCTCTCAACCACGCTCTTTTTATTTCCACACATCTCTCTTACCCTTACGTTACTTACTCGATCAAACCACCGCACACCACACACTGTCCTCAAACATCTCATTTCCAGCACATCCATCCTCCTGCGCACAACTCTATCCATAGTCCACGCCTCGCAACCATACAACATTGTTGGAACCACTATTCCTTCAAACATGCCCATTTTTGCTTTCCGAGATAATGTTCTCGACTTCCACACATTCTTCAAGGCTCCCAGAATTTTCGCCCCCTCCCCCACCCTATGATCCACTTCCGCTTCCATGTTTCCATCCGCTGCCAGATCCACTCCCAGATATCTAAAACACTTTACTTCCTTCAGTTTTTCTCCATTCAAACTGACCTCCCAATTGACTTGACCCTCAACCCTACTGTACCTAATAACCTTGCTCTTATTCACATTTACTCTTAACTTTCTTCTTCCACACACTTTACCAAACTCAGTCACCAGCTTCTGCAGTTTCTCACATGAATCAGCCACCAGCGCTGTATCATCAGCGAACAACAACTGACTCACTTCCCCAGCTCTCTCATCCCTAACAGACTTCATTCTTGCCCCTCTTTCCAAAACTCTTGGATTCACCTCCCTAACAACCCCATCCATAAACAAATTAAACAACCATGGAGACATCACGCACCCCTGCCGCAAACCTACATTCGCTGAGAACCAATCACTTTCCTCTCTTCCTACACGTACACATGCCTTACATCCTCGATCAAAACTTTTCACTGCTTCTAACAACTTGCCTCCCACACCATATATTCTTAATACCTTCCACAGAGCATCTCTCTCTCTCTCTCTCTCTCTCTCTCTCTCTCTCTCTCTATATATATATATATATATATATATATATATATATATATATATATATATATATATATATATATATATATTTATTATTATTATACTTTGTCGCTGTCTCCCGCGTTTGCGAGGTAGCGCAAGGAAACAGACGAAAGAAATGGCCCAACCCCCCCCATACACATGTATATACATACGTCCACACACGCAAATATACATACCTACACAGCTTTCCATGGCTTACCCCAGACGCTTCACATGCCTTGATTCAATCCACTGACAGCACGTCAACCCCGGTATACCACCTCGCTCCAATTCACTCTATTCCTTGCCCTCCTTTCACCCTCCTGCATGTTCAGGCCCCGATCACACAAAATCTTTTTCACTCCATCTTTCCACCTCCAATTTGGTCTCCCTCTTCTCCTTGTTCCCTCCACCTCCGACACATATATCCTCTTGGTCAATCTTTCCTCACTCATCCTCTCCATGTGCCCAAACCACTTCAAAACACCCTCTTCTGCTCTCTCAACCACGCTCTTTTTATTTCCACACATCTCTCTCACCCTTACGTTACTCACTCGATCAAACCACCTCACACCACACATTGTCCTCAAACATCTCATTTCCAGCACATCCATCCTCCTGCGCACAACTCTATCCATAGCCAACGCCTCGCAACCATACAACATAGTTGGAACCACTATTCCTTCAAACATACCCATTTTTGCTTTCCGAGATAATGTTCTCGACTTCCACACATTCTTCAAGGCCCCCAGAATTTTCGCCACCTCCCCCACCCTATGATCCACTTCCGCTTCCATGGTTCCATCCGCTGCCAGATCCACTCCCAGATATCTAAAACACTTCACTTCCTCCAGTTTTTCTCCATTCAAACTCACCTCCCAATTGACTTGACCCTCACCCCTACTGTACCTAATAACCTTGCTCTTATTCACATTTACTCTTAACTTTCTTCTTCCACACACTTTACCCAACTCAGTCACCAACTTCTGCAGTTTCTCACATGAATCAGCCACCAGCGCTGTATCATCAGCGAACAATAACTGACTCACTTCCCAAGCTCTCTCATCCCCAACAGACTTCATACTTGCCCCTCTTTCCAAAACTCTTGCATTCACCTCCCTAACAACCCCATCCATAAAAAAATTAAACAACAGTGGAGACATCACACACCGCTGCCGCAACCCTACATTCACTGAGAACCAATCACTTTCCTCTCTTCCTACACGTACACATGCCTTACATCCTCGACAAAAACTTTTTACTGCTTCTAACAACTTCCTCCCACACCATATATTCTTAATACCTTCCACAGAGCATCTCGATCAATTCTATCATATGCCTTCTCCAGATCCATAAATGCTACATACAAATCCATTTGCTTTTCTAAGTATTTCTCATATACATTCTTCAAAGCAAACACCTGATCCACACATCCTCTACCACTTCTGAAACCACACTGCTCTTCCCCAATCTGATGCTCTGTACATGCCTTCACCCTCTCAATCAATACCCTCCCATATAATTTACCAGGAATACTCAACAAACTTATACCTCTGTAATTTGAGCACTCACTCTTATCCCCTTTGCCTTTGTACAATGGCACTATGCACGCATTCCGCCAATCCTCAGGCACCTCACCATGAGTCATACATACATTAAATAACCTTACCAACCAGTCAACAATACAGTCACCCCCTTTTTTAATAAATTCCACTGCAATACCATCCAAACCTGCTGCCTTGCCGGCTTTCATCTTCCGCAAAGCTTTTACTACCTCTTCTCTGTTTACCAAATCATTTTCCCTAACCCTCTCACTTTGCACACCACCTCGACCAAAACACCCTATATCTGCCACTCTATCATCAAACACATTCAACAAACCTTCAAAATACTCACTCCATCTCCTTCTCACATCACCACTACTTGTTATCACCTCCCCATTTGCGCCCTTCACTGAAGTTCCCATTTGCTCCCTTGTCTTACGCACTTTATTTACCTCCTTCCAGAACATCTTTTTATTCTCCCTAAAATTTAATGATACTCTCTCACCCCAACTCTCATTTGCCCTTTTTTTCACCTCTTGCACCTTTCTCTTGACCTCCTGTCTCTTTCTTTTATACATCTCCCACTCAATTGCATTTTTTCCCTGCAAAAATCGTCCAAATGCCTCTCTCTTCTCTTTCACTAATACTCTTACTTCTTCATCCCACCACTCACTACCCTTTCTAATCAACCCACCTCCCACTCTTCTCATGCCACAAGCATCTTTTGCGCAATCCATCACTGATTCCTTAAATACATCCCATTCCTCCCCCACTCCCCTGACTTCCATTGTTCTCACCTTTTTCCATTCTGTACTCAGTCTCTCCTGGTACTTCCTCACACAGGTCTCCTTCTCAAGCTCACTCACTCTCACCACCCTCTTCACCCCAACATTCACTCTTCTTTTCTGAAAACCCATACAAATCTTCACCTTAGCCTCCACAAGATAATGATCAGACATCCCTCCAGTTGCACCTCTCAGCACATTAACATCCAAAAGTCTCTCTTTCGCACGCCTATCAATTAACACGTAATCCAATAACGCTCTCTGGCCATCTCTCCTACTTACATAAGTATACTTATGTATATCTCGCTTTTTAAACCAGGTATTCCCAATCATCAGTCCTTTTTCAGCACATAAATCTACAAGCTCTTCACCATTTCCATTTACAACACTGAACACCCCATGTATACCAATTATTCCCTCAACTGCCACATAACTCACCTTTGCATTCAAATCACCCATCACTATAACCCGGTCTCGTGCATCAAAACCACTAACACACTCATTCAGCTGCTCCCAAAACACTTGCCTCTCTTGATCTTTCTTCTCATGACCAGGTGCATATGCACCAATAATCACCCACCTCTCTCCATCAATTTTCAGTTTTACCCATATTAATCGAGAATTTACTTTCTTACGCTCTATCACATACTCCCACAACTCCTGTTTCAGGAGTATTGCTACTCCTTCCCTTGCTCTTGTCCTCTCACTAACCCCTGACTTTACTCCCCAGACATTCCCAAACCACTCTTCCCCTTTACCCTTGAGCTTCGTTTCACTCAGAGCCAAAACATCCAGGTTCCTTTCCTCAAACATACTACCTATCTCTCCTTTTTTCACATCTTGGTTACATCCACACACATTTAGGCACCCCACTCTGAGCCTTCGAGGAGGATGAGCCCTCCCCGCGTGACTCTTTCTTCTGTTTCCCATTTTAGAAAGTTAATACAAGGAGGGGAGGATTTCTGGCCCCCCGCTCCCGTCCCCTCTAGTCGCTTTCTACGACACGCGAGGAATACGTGGGAAGTATTCTTTCACCCCTATCCCCAGGGATAATATACATATATATATACATATACACATACACACACATACACATACATACGCACATATACACACACACACACATACATATATATACATATGAAAAATGTAAGAAACAATTTAGAAAACTGAAACTTCTAGCTTGAAATGAATGAAAAAAAAAAATGAATGTCACATAATGGTTCAACCTCTGGCTATGGAAAAAAGGAAATGTATAATTTATTTACACAAACGTCAATAGCAGTTCTCATCAATTTAACCACTGTATCGATAAGCTTCAATGTCTAAGCTACATTTTTCTCCAATTTCACTATTTTCCTTCACATTTTCAATTGTGTCTGAAGGTTCTACTTCAAGAGTGATTGTTTTTCCAGTAAGGGTCTTCACATCTTGGTTACATCCACACACATTTAGGCACCCCACTTTGAGGCACCCCACATAAGTACTATATATTGGGTCCTTGGCTTCGTCCTTGTACCAGAGGATGAGGTTGACCTTGTCTTTGGGGTCGGAGGGGAAGAGATCACAGGGCACTGACGCGCTATCTCCCTCCACACCATCCACAGTCACCGACACACACACATATATATATATATATATATATATATATATATATATATATATATATATATATATATATATATTTTATTTTTTTTTTCTTTTTGCTTTGTCGCTGTCTCCCGCGTTTGCGAGGTAGCGCAAGGAAACAGACGAAAGAAATAGCCCAACCCACCCCCAAACACATGCCTTGATTCAATCCACTGACAGCACGTCAACCCCGGTATACCACTTCGCTCCAACTCACTCTATTCCTTGCCCTCCTTTCACCCTCCTGCATGTTCAGGCCCCGATAACACAAAATCTTTTTCACTCCATCTTTCCACCTCCAATTTGTTCTCCCTCTTCTCCTCGTTCCCTCCACCTCCGACACATATATCCTCTTGGTCAATCTTTCCTCACTCATTCTCTCCATGTGACCAAACCATTTCAAAACACCCTCTTCTGCTCTCTCAACCACGCTCTTTTTATTTCCACACATCTCTCTTACCCTTACGTTACTTACTCGATCAAACCACCTCACACCACACATTGTCCTCAAACATCTCATTTCCAGCACATCCATCCTCCTGCGCACAACTCTATCCATAGTCCACGCCTCGCAACCATACAACATTGTTGGAACCACTATTCCTTCAAACATACCCATTTTTGCTTTCCGAGATAATGTTCTCGACTTCCACACATTCTTCAAGGCTCCCAGAATTTTCGCCCCCTCCCCCACCCTATGATCCACTTCCGCTTCCATGGTTCCATCCGCTGCCAGATCCACTCCCAGATATCTAAAACACTTCACTTCCTCCAGTTTTTCTCCATTCAAACTCACCTCCCAATTGAATTGACCCTCAACCCTACTGTACCTAATAACCTTGCTCTTATTCACATTTACTCTTAACTTTCTTCTTTCACACACTTTACCAAACTCAGTCACCAGCTTCTGCAGTTTCTCACATGAATCAGCCACCAGCGCTGTATCATCAGCGAACAACAATTGACTCACTTCCGAAGCTCTCTCATCCCCAACA
Source organism: Panulirus ornatus (assembly GCF_036320965.1). NCBI lineage: Eukaryota > Metazoa > Arthropoda > Malacostraca > Decapoda > Palinuridae > Panulirus > Panulirus ornatus. Next base: position 51,901,804 of record NC_092226.1, read on the forward strand.
GACTTCATACTTGCCCCTCTTTCCAAAACTCTTGCATTCACCTCCCTAACAACCCCATCCATAAAAAAATTAAACAACCATGGAGACATCACACACCCCTGCCGCAAACCTACATTCACTGAGAACCAATCACTTTCCTCTCTTCCTACACGTACACATGCCTTACATCCTCGATAAAAACTTTTCACTGCTTCTAACAACTTGCCTCCCACACTATATATTCTTAATACCTTCCACAAAGCATCTCTATCAACTCTATCATATGCCTTCTCCAGATCCATAAATGCTACATACAAATCCATTTGCTTTTCTAAGTATTTCTCACATACATTCTTCAAAGCAAACACCTGATCCACACATCCTCTACCACTTCTGAAACCACACTGCTCTTCCCCAATCTGATGCTCTGTACATGCCTTCACCCTCTCAATCAATACCCTCCCATATAATTTGCCAGGAATACTCAACAAACTTATACCTCTGTAATTTGAGCACTCACTCTTATCCCCTTTGCCTTTGTACAATGGCACTATGCACGCATTCCGCCAATCCTCAGGCACCTCACCATGAGTCATACATACATCGAATAACCTTACCAACCAGTCAACAATACAGTCACCCCCTTTTTTAATAAATTCCACTGCAATACCATCCAAACCTGCTGCCTTGCCGGCTTTCATCTTCCGCAAAGCTTTTACTACCTCTTCTCTGTTTACCAACTCATTTTCCCTAACCCTCGCACTTTGCACACCACCTCGACCAAAACACCCTATATCTGCCACTCTATCATCAAACACATTCAACAAACCTTCAAAATACTCACTCCATCTCCTTCTCACATCACCACTACTTGTTATCACCTCCCCATTTGCGCCCTTCACTGAAGTTCCCATTTGCTCCCTTGTCTTACGCACTTTATTTACCTCCTTTCAGAACATCTTTTTATTCTCCCTAAAATTTAATGATACTCTCTCACCCCAACTCTCATTTGCCCTTTTTTTCACCTCTTGCACCTTTCTCTTGACCTCCCTTCTCTTTCTTTTATACGTCTCCCACTCAATTTCATTTTTTCCCTGCAAAAATCGTCCAAATGCCTCTCTCTTCTCTTTCACTAATACTCTTACTTCTTCATCCCACCACTCACTACCCTTTCTAATCAACCCACCTCCCACTCTTCTCATGCCACAAGCATCTTTTGCGCAATCCGTCTCTGATTCCCTAAATACATCCCATTCCTCCCCCACTCCCCTTACTTCCATTGTTCTCACCTTTTTCCATTCTGTACTCAGTCTCTCCTGGTACTTCCTCACACAAGTCTCCTTCCCAAGCTCACTTACTCTCACCACCCTCTTCACCCCAACATTCACTCTTCTTTTCTGAAAACCATACAAATATATAAGTCATAGAACTTAAAAAGAATGTTTTCAGTTCGTCCCCCGTACTTCTACTCTGGTCAAAAGAGCCAAACACAAGGAGCTCTCAACACTTCTCGATGAGGTGGCCACCTGTCTACACGCAGCGAGGGAAGAAGACCGATTTCGACGATGAAGGCCTGCACTGTGGCTGAGAGATTGACTTGGGGAGGCAGAAGTGATATTGTGACAGTGATTGTGTCAGCGTCGCGTCGCCTCGCCGCAGTGTATCGAGACAGACTTCCCCAGAACTTTTAAAGGGGAAGTAAATGTTTATAGTTGTGTTAATGGAGTGATAGTTTTCATGCATGGTGTTTTTTTTGACAAGAAAATAGTGAAGTTGGAGAAAAATGTAGCTTAGACATTGAAGCTTATTGATACAGTGGTGAAATTGATGAGAACTGCTATTGACGTTTATGTGAATAAATTGTACATTTCCTTTTCCATAGCCAGAGGTTGAACCATTATGTGACATTCTTTTTTTTCATTCATTTCAATCTAAAAGTTTGTTTTCTAAATTGTTTCTTACATTTTTCATATGTATATATATGTATGTGTGTGTGTGTGTGTGTATGTGCGTATGTGTGTGTATGTGTGTGTGTGTGTATATGTATATATATATGTATATTATCCCTGGGGATAGGGGTGAAAGAATACTTCCCACGTATTCCTCGCGTGTCGTAGAAAGCGACTAGAGGGGACGGGAGCGGGGGGCCGGAAATCCTCCCCTCCTTGTATTAACTTTCTAAAATGGGAAACAGAAGAAGGAGTCACGCGGGGAGTGATCATCCTCCTCGAAGGCTCAGAGTGGGGTGCCTAAATGTGTGTGGATGTAACCAAGATGTGAAAAAAGGAGAGATAGGTAGTATGTTTGAGGAAAGGAACCTGGATGTTTTGGCTCTGAGTGAAACGAAGCTCAAGGGTAAAGGGGAAGAGTGGTTTGGAAATGTCTGGGGAGTGAAGTCAGGGGTTAGTGAGAGGACAAGAGCAAGGGAAGGAGTAGCAATACTCCTGAAACAGGAGCTGTGGGAGTATGTGATAGAATGTAAGAAAGTAAATTCTCGATTAATATGGGTAAAATTGAAAGTTGATGGAGAGAGGTGGGTGATTATTGGTGCATATGCACCTGGGCATGAGAAGAAAGATCATGAGAGGCAAGTGTTTTGGGAGCAGCTGAATGAGTGTGTTAGCGGTTTTGATGCACGAGACCGGGTTATAGTGATGGGTGATTTGAATGCAAAGGTGAGTAATGTGGCAGTTGAGGGAATAATTGGTATGCATGGGGTGTTCAGTGTTGTAAATGGAAATGGTGAAGAGCTTGTAGATTTATGTGCTGAAAAAGGACTGATGATTGGGAATACCTGGTTTAAAAAGCGAGATATACATAAGTATACTTATGTAAGTAGGAGAGATGGCCAGAGAGCGTTATTGGATTACGTGTTAATTGACAGGCGTGCGAAAGAGAGACTTTTGGATGTTAATGTGCTGAGAGGTGCAACTGGAGGGATGTCTGATCATTATCTTGTGGAGGCTAAGGTGAAGATTAGTATGGGTTTTCAGAAAAGAGGAGTGAATGTTGGGGTGAAGAAGGTGGTGAGAGTGAGTGAGCTTGGGAAGGAGACCTGTGTGGGGAAGTACCAGGAGAGACTGTGTACAGAATGGAAAAAGGTGAGAACAATGGAAGTAAGGGGAGTGGGGGAGGAATGGGATGTATTTAGGGAATCAGTGATGGATTGCGCAAAAGATGCTTGTGGCATGAGAAGAGTGGGAGGTGGGCTGTTTAGAAAGGGTAGTGAGTGGTGGGATGAAGAAGTAAGAGTATTAGTGAAAGAGAAGAGAGAGGCATTTGGACGATTTTTGCAGGGAAAAAATGCAATTGAGTGGGAGAAGTATAAAAGAAAGAGACAGGAGGTCAAGAGAAAGGTGCAAGAGGTGAAAAAAAGGGCAAATGAGAGTTGGGGTGAGAGACTATCAGTAAATTTTAGGGAGAATAAAAAGATGTTCTGGAAGGAGGTAAATAGGGTGCGTAAGACAAGGGAGCAAATGGGAACTTCAGTGAAGGGCGTAAATGGGGAGGTGATAACAAGTAGCGGTGATGTGAGAAGGAGATGGAATGAGTATTTTGAAGGTTTGTTGAATGTGTCTGATGACAGAGTGGCAGATATAGGGTGTTTTGGTCGAGGTGGTGTGCAAAGTGAGAGGGTTAGGGAAAATGATTTGGTAAACAGAGAAGAGGTAGTAAAAGCTTTGCGGAAGATGAAAGCCGGCAAGGCAGCAGGTTTGGATGGTATTGCAGTGGAATTTATTAAAAAGGGGGGTGACTGTATTGTTGACTGGTTGGTAAGGTTATTTAATGTATGTATGACTCATGGTGAGGTGCCTGAGGATTGGCGGAATGCGTGCATAGTGCCATTGTACAAAGGCAAAGGGGATAAGAGTGAGTGCTCAAATTACAGAGGTATAAGTTTGTTGAGTATTCCTGGTAAATTATATGGGAGGGTATTGATTGAGAGGGTGAAGGCATGTACAGAGCATCAGATTGGGGAAGAGCAGTGCGGTTTCAGAAGTGGTAGAGGATGTGTGGATCAGGTGTTTGCTTTGAAGAATGTATGTGAGAAATACTTAGAAAAGCAAATGGATTTGTATGTAGCATTTATGGATCTGGAGAAGGCATATGATAGAGTTGATAGAGATGCTCTGTGGAAGGCATTAAGAATATATGGTGTGGGAGGCAAGTTGTTAGAAGCAGTGAAAAGTTTTTATCGAGGATGTAAGGCATGTGTACGTGTAGGAAGAGAGGAAAGTGATTGGTTCTCAGTGAATGTAGGTTTGCGGCAGGGGTGTGTGATGTCTCCATGGTTGTTTAATTTGTTTATGGATGGGGTTGTTAGGGAGGTAAATGCAAGAGTCCTGGAAAGAGGGGCAAGTATGAAGTCTGTTGGGGATGAGAGAGCTTGGGAAGTGAGTCAGTTGTTGTTCGCTGATGATACAGCGCTGGTGGCTGATTCATGTGAGAAACTGCAGAAGCTGGTGACTGAGTTTGGTAAAGTGTGTGGAAGAAGAAAGTTAAGAGTAAATGTGAATAAGAGCAAGGTTATTAGGTACAGTAGGGGTGAGGGTCAAGTCAATTGGGAGGTGAGTTTGAATGGAGAAAAACTGGAGGAAGTGAAGTGTTTTAGATATCTGGGAGTGGATCTGTCAGCGGATGGAACCATGGAAGCGGAAGTGGATCATAGGGTGGGGGAGGGGGCGAAAATTTTGGGAGCCTTGAAAAATGTGTGGAAGTCGAGAACATTATCTCGGAAAGCAAAAGTGGGTATGTTTGAAGGAATAGTGGTTCCAACAATGTTGTATGGTTGCGAGGCGTGGGCTGTGGATAGAGATGTGCGCAGGAGGATGGATGTGCTGGAAATGAGATGTTTGAGGACAATGTGTGGTGTGAGGTGGTTTGAGCGAGTGAGTAACGTAAGGGTAAGAGAGATGTGTGGAAATAAAAAGAGCGTGGTTGAGAGAGCAGAAGAGGGTGTTTTGAAATGGTTTGGGCACATGGAGAGAATGAGTGAGGAAAGATTGACCAAGAGGATATATGTGTCGGAGGTGGAGGGAACGAGGAGAAGAGGGAGACCAAATTGGAGGTGGAAAGATGGAGTGAAAAAGATTTTGTGTGATCGGGGCCTGAACATGCAGGAGGGTGAAAGGAGGGCAAGGAATAGAGTGAATTGGAGCGATGTGGTATACAGGGGTTGACGTGCTGTCAGTGGATTGAATCAAGGCATGTGAAGCGTCTGGGGTAAACCATGGAAAGCTGTGTAGGTATGTATATTTGCGTGTGTGGACGTATGTACATGTGTATGGGGGGGGGGGGTTGGGCCATTTCTTTCGTCTGTTTCCTTGCGCTACCTCGCAAACGCGGGAGACAGCGACAAACTATAAAAAAAAAAAAAAAAAAAAAATATATATATATATATATATATATATATATATATATATATATATATAAGTTTGTTGAGTATTCCTGGTAAATTATATGGGAGGATGTTGATTGAGAGGGTGAAGGCATGTACAGAGCATCAGATTGGGGAAGAGCAGTGCGGTTTCAGAAGTGGTAGAGGATGTGTGGATCAGGTGTTTGCTTTGAAGAATGTATGTGAGAAATACTTAGAAAAGCAAAGGGATTTGTATGTAGCATTTATGGATCTGGAGAAGGCATATGATAGAGTTGATAGAGATGCTCTGTGGAAGGTATTAAAAATATATGGTGTGGGAGGCAAGTTGTTAGAAGCAGTGAAAAGTTTTTATCGAGGATGTAAGGCATGTGTACGTGTAGGAAGAGAGGAAAGTGATTGGTTCTCAGTGAATGTAGGTTTGCGGCAGGGGTGTGTGATGTCTCCATGGTTGTTTAATTTGTTTATGGATGGGGTTGTTAGGGAGGTAAATGCAAGAGTCCTGGAAAGAGGGGCAAGTATGAAGTCTGTTGGGGATGAGAGAGCTTGGGAAGTGAGTCAGTTGTTGTTCGCTGATGATACAGCGCTGGTGGCTGATTCATGTGAGAAACTGCAGAAGCTGGTGACTGAGTTTGGTAAAGTGTGTGGAAGAAGAAAGTTAAGAGTAAATGTGAATAAGAACAAGGTTATTAGGTACAGTAGGGTTGAGGGTCAAGTCAATTGGGAGGTGAGTTTGAATGGAGAAAAACTGGAGGAAGTGAAGTGTTTTAGATATCTGGGAGTGGATCTGTCAGCGGATGGAACCATGGAAGCGGAAGTGGATCATAGGGTGGGGGAGGGGGCGAAAATTTTGGGAGCCTTGAAAAATGTGTGGAAGTCGAGAACATTATCTCGGAAAGCAAAAATGGGTATGTTTGAAGGAATAGTGGTTCCAACAATGTTGTATGGTTGCGAGGCGTTGGCTATGGATAGAGTTGTGCGCAGGAGGATGGACGTGCTGGAAATGAGATGTTTGAGGAAAATGTGTGGTGTGAGGTGGTTTGATCGAGTAAGTAACGTAAGGGTAAGAGAGATGTGTGGAAATAAAAAGAGCGTGGTTGAGAGAGCAGAAGAGGGTGTTTTGAAATGGTTTGGGCACATGGAGAGAATGAGTGAGGAAAGATTGACCAAGAGGATATATGTGTCGGAGGTGGAGGGAACGAGGAGAAGAGGGAGACCAAATTGAAGGTGGAAAGATGGAGTGAAAAAGATTTTGAGTGACCGGGGCCTGAACATGCAGGAGGGTGAAAGGAGAGCAAGGAATAGAGTGAATTGGAGCGATGTGGTATACAGGGGTTGACGTGCTGTCAGTGGATTGAATCAAGGCATGTGAAGCGTCTGGGGTAAACCATGGAACGCTGTGTAGGTATGTATGTTTGCGTGTGTGGACGTGTGTATGTACATGTGTATGGGGGGGGGGGGCCATTTCTTTTGTCTGTTTCCTTGCGCTACCTCGCAAACGCGGGAGACAGCGACAAAGTATAAAAAAAAAAAAAAAAAAAAAATATATATATATATATATATATATATATATATATATATATATATATATATATTTCTGAGGTGGAGGGAACGAGGAGAAGTGGGAGACCAAATTGGAGGTGGAAAGATGGAGTGAAAAAGATTTTGAGTGATCGGGGCCTGAACATGCAGGAGGGTGAAAGGCGTGCAAGGAATGAAGTGAATTGGAAGGAAATGGTATACCGGGGTCGACATGCTGTCAATGGATTGAACCAGTGCATGTGAAGCGTCTGGGGTAAACCATGGAAAGTTCTGTGGGGCCTGGATGTGGAAAGGGAGCTGTGGTTTCGGTGCATTATTACAAGACAGCTAGAGACTGAGTGTGAACAAATGTGGCCTTTGTTGTCCTTTCCTATCGCTACCTCGCACACATGAGGGGGGATGGGGTTGTTATTTCATGTGTGGGTGGGTGGCGATGGGAATGAATAAAGGCAGACAGTATGAATTATGTACATGTGTATATATGTATATATGTCTGTATGTGTATATACATATGTATACGTTGAGATGTATAGATATAGATATTTGCGTGTGTTGACGTGTGTGTTTATACATGTATATATGGATGGGTTGGGCCATTCTATCGTCTGTTTCCTAGCGCTACCTCGCTAACGCGGAAGACAGCGACAAAGCAAATAAATATATATATATATATATATATATATATATATATATATATATATATATATATATATATATATATATATATATATATATATATATATATATATATTGTGTGTGTGTGTGTGTGTGTGTGTGTGTGTGTTTTTCACTCCATCTTTCCACCTCCAATTTGACCTCCTACTTCTCCACGTTCCCTTCACCTCTGACACATATATCCTCTTTGTCAATGTATCCTCACTCATTCTCTCCATATGACCAAACCATTTCAACACAGCCTCTTCTGCTCTCTAATCCACACTCTTTTTCTTACCACACATCTCTCTTACATATGCTCCTCAAACATTTAATTTCCAACACCTCCACCTTCCTCCGCACAATCCTATCTATAGTCTATGCCTCGCAACCATATAACATTTTGGAACACTTTTCCTTCAAACATACCCAATTTTGTTCTCTCATATTCTTGCGTTCTTCAACGCTCCCAGAACCTTCGCCCCCTCTCCCACGCTGTGACTCGCTTCCGCTTCCATGGTTCCATCCGCTGCCAAATCTGCTCCCAGATATCTACAAGACTTCCCTTTTTCCAGTCTTTCTTCATTCAAACTTACCTCCCAATTTACTTGTCCCTCAACTCTACTGAGCTTAGTAACCTTTCTCTTGTTCACATATACTCTCAGCTTTCTTCTTTCACACACTTTACTCTTAATACCAGCCACAGAGCATCTCTGTCAACTCTATCATATTCTTTTTCCAGATTCATGATTGATACATACAAATCCATATGCTTTTCTAAGTGTCTCTCACATACATTCTTCAAAGCAAACACCTAATCCACACATCCTCTACCACTTCTGAAACCACACTTCTCCTCACCAATCTGATGCTCTGTACATGCATTCACCCTCTCAATCAATACGCTCCTATATAGTTTCCCAGGAATACTCAGCAAGTTTATACTTCCGTAATTTGAACACTCACCTTTATCCCCTTTGCCTCTGTACAATGGAACTATACATGCATTCCGCGAATCCTCAGGCGCTTCACCATGAACCATACATATATTGAATATCCTCACCAACCAGTCAACAACACAATCACCCCCTTTTTTAATATATTCCACAGCAATACCATCCAAACTCACCGCCTTGCCGGCTTTCATCTTCCGCAAAGCTTTCACTACCTCTACTTTGTTTACCAAATCATTCTCCCTGAGCCCTCTCACTTCACACACCACCTCGACCAAAACACCCTATATATTCCACTCTATCATCAGATACATTCAACAAACCTTCAAAATACCCACTCCGTCTCCCTCTCACTCTATCACTACTTGTTAATACCTCCCCATTTGCCCCCTTCACCGATGGTACCATTTGTTCTCGTCTTATGCACTTTATTTACCTCCTTCCTTAACACCTTTTTCATTCTCCCTAAAATTTGATGATACTCTCTCACCCCAACTTTCATTTGCCCTCTTTTTCACCTCCTTCACCTTTCTCTTGACCTGCCTCTTTTTTTTTATACATCTCCCACTCATTTGCATCATTTCAATGCAAAATTAGTCCAAATGCCTCTCTCTTCTCTTTCACTAATAATCTTACTTCTTCATCCCACCACTCATTACCCTTTCTAATCTGCCCACCTCCCACCTTTCTCATGCCAAAAGCACCTTTTGCGCAAGTCATCACTGCTTCTCTAATTACATTCCATTCCTCCCCACTTCCCTTACGTCATTTTTTCTCACCTTTTTCCATTCTGCACTCAGTCTCTCCTGAGGAGAAAGAATACTTCCCACGCATTCCCTGCGTGTCGTAGATGGCGACTAAAGGGGACGGGAGCGGGGTGGCTAGAAAACCTCCCCTCCTTTTATTTTAACTTTCCAAAAGGGGAAACAGAAGAAGGACTCATGCAGGGAGTGCTCATCCTATTCGAAGGCTCAGATTGGGGTGTCTAAATGTGTGTGGATTTAACCAAGATGAGAAAAAAGGAGAGATAGGAAGTACGCTTGAGAAAAGGAACCTGGATGTTTTGGCTCTGAGTGAAACAAAACTCAAGAGTAGAGGGGAAGAGTGGTTTGGGAATGTCTTGGGAGTAAAGGAAGGAGTAGCACTACTCCTGAGGCAGGATTTGTGGGAGTATGTGATAGATTGTAAGAAAGTAAACTCTAGATTTATATGGGTAAAATTGAATGTAGATGCAGAGAGATGGGTGATTATTGAATGCCTATGCACCTGGTAATGAGCAGAAAGATCATAAGAGGCAAGTGTCTTGGGAGCAGCTGAGTAAGTGTGTTAGCAGCTTTGATGCACGAGACCGGGTTATAGTGATGGGTGATTTGAATGCAAAGGTGAGTGATGTCGTAGTTGAGGGAATAATTGGTGTCCATGGATGCTTCTGTTTTGTAAATGGAAATAGTGAAGAGCATGTAGAGCTGAAAAAGGACTGATGATTGGGAATACCTGGTTTAAAAGATAGATATACATAAGTATACATATGTAAGAAAAAGAGTTGGCCAGAAAGCGTTATTGGTTTACGTGTTAATTGATAGGCGCGTGAAAGAGAGACTTTTGGATCTTAATGTGCTGAGTGGGGCAACTGGAGGAATGTCTGATCATTATCTTTTAGAGGCGAAGGTGAAGATATGTAGAGGATTTTAGGAAAGAAGAGAGAACGTTTGGGTGAAGAGAGTAGTGAGCTTGGAAATGAGACTTGTGTGAGGAAGTGGTGGTGAGGACAATATGTGGTGTTAGGGCAATATGTTGTGTGAGGTGCTTTGATCGAGTAAGTTATGATAGGGTAAGAGAGATGTGTGGTAATAAAAAGTGTCTGGTTGCGAGAGCTGAAGAGGGTATATTGAAATGGTTTGGCCATATGGAGAGAATGAGTGAGGAAACATTGACAAAGAGGATATATGTGTCAGAGGTGGAGGGAACGAGGAGAAGTGGTAGACCAAATTGGAGGTGGAAGGATAGAGTGAAAAAGATTTTGAGCGATTGGGGCCTGAACATGCAGGAGGGTTAAAGGCATGCAAGGAATAGAGTGAATTGGAACGATGTGGTATACCGGGGTCACCGTGCTGTCAATGGATTGAACCCGGGCATGTGAAACGTCTGTGTTAAACCATGGAAAGTTTTGTGGGGCCTGGATGTGGAAAGGGAGCTGAGGTCTCGGTGCATTACACATGACAGCTAAAGAATTAGTGTGAACGAATGTGGCCTTTGTTGTCTTTTCCTAGCGCTACGTCGCGCGCACTCTTGAGGAAGGGGTGTCATTTCATGTGCGGTGGGATGGCTGCGGGAGTGGATGAAGGCAACACGGTTGAATATGTAAATGTGTATATATGTATGTCTGTGTATGTATATGTATGTATACCTTGAAATGTATAGGTATGTATAGGTGTGTGTGTGGGCGTTTATGTATATACATGTGTATATACATTCTTCCACCTGCTTCCTTGTGCTACCTCGCTAACGCGGGAGACAGCGTCAAACTATAATATATATATATATATATATATATATATATATATATATATATATATATATTTTTTTTTTTTTTTCATACTATTCGCTATTTCCCGCGATAGCGAGGTAGCGTTAAGAACAGAGGACTGGGCCTTTGAGGTAATATCTTCATCTGGCCCCCTTCTCTGTTCCTTCTTTTGGAAAATTGAAAAAAAAACGAGAGGGGAGGATTTCCAGCCCCCCCCCCCCCCCCCCCCCCCCCCCCGCTCACTACCCTTTTAGTCGCCTTCTACGACACGCAGGGAATACGTGGGAAGTTTTCTTTCTCCCCTATCCCCAGGGATATATGTATATATATATATATATATATATATATATATATATATATATATATATATATATATATATATATATATATATATATATATATATATGTGTGTGTGTGTGTGTGTGTGTGTGTGTGTCAAACTGAACTGTATCTTTGTTAACGATAGGCAAATTTTATTTACTCACATTACTGTAGCTAAAAGATATTGCAATCTGTATTGACTGTTGGTGTGCGATTAAACATAGTGGTCATTAGTGTCTCCAGGAGTCTGCCTCAGACATGGACTATGCTGGTGGTTATCAAACCTGTTCAAAGAAAGTTTACCATCATCAAGGTTTACGTTTGATTGACTTAAACTCCACAGTATCCCACTCCCTATAGCCCCTCACCACCCTCTCGCACGTTGCCTCGCTAATGGGTGGGTATATGGGTGAGATGCAAGCATATGAAACTGAATTTTCCTGGTCGGGACATTCTGTAACCCTGTGCACCTGTAGCACTCGGGCTACTCCTGTTTCGTCGTCCCAGCGCTTGATGCATCGAGCTCTCAGGCGGTGTCTTTATATCCTCTCCTGCGTACTGCTCTCCCCTTTTGATGACGTCCGTTTGCCTCGTACCTTCCTGCTCTTCATTTCCCAAGTGGTCGTGTACCTAGTCTCTTATCAACTCCCTTCACTGCACTCCCAAGTGGCCACGTGTCTGGTCGTTTAGTACCTCCCTGCATGGCATTCAGAGACGGTCAAGTATCTCATCGTTTACCACATCCCTGCAAGGCTTGTGGTGTTTAGCATCCTACCCTCCTCCCCGTACGCCACACGCCCCACTCCCAGGCAGCTTTATGTGTCCTACTCCCCGTTTACTACCGCCAGAGGCATGGCATTCCCAGAAGGCGATGTGTGTCTCTCTCCAGCCGTGGTCCAGGCGGTGAGCGGCCTTTGATTCCCAAGTTTAGTTTGCCTTCACTTCACGCTAATTAGGTTTCCCCTCTCCAGTCTCCTTCATTGTGGGCTCCATTAAACCAGAGTGGAGTCGCCTCACTCACACACGCACTCCTTTCTTTCTTGGACCCAAACTCCTCACCATCCTCCACATTGTCTCACTTCCTTGTCCCCTCCGGCAGACTTATTCACGTTTTTCCTTCCTTGTTCCTCCTCCTCTTCCTCCTTATTACTGCTTTCATTAGCCGTGATCATTCTTCGCTTTGCCTACCTATCTGTCAGCTTGCCTTTCATCTGCCTGACAACACCCCCCCCTCCCCACCTCTCTCTCTCTCTCTCTCTCTCTCTCTCTCTCTCTCTCTCTCTCTCTCTCTCTCTCTCTCTCTCTCTCTCTCTCTCTCTCTCTCTCTCTCTCGTGAGCGCTACACCCAGCCCTAGCCCTCCCTTCTGCAAAATATCGTTGTAGGCCCTCGTTAGGAGGTGCCCTGTCTCTTAGATTTTGCATTCATATCACATGGTCTATGATCCTCTTGAAATGATGTCCGGAAGAAACAGGGCACTTTCTTCGGACCAACCCTATGCTTGGGTATTGACAACGCTCAAGTTAAAAGAAGCCCAACACGAATGTAACATAAGATGTTACTCTTTACATACAGAAATGTACATCGTCTTCGCTCTCGTAGGTGAAGTACCCCACTGGGGAAATGAAACGCGAAAGTGTTTACTGTGGATCATGAGATAAGGTTTCAGTCACTGTAGAACGGTGTAAAATGTTTTGTTTAGGCTTCTCATCGTTGAGGTTCCTGCCACATGTTGAAGAAATGTGTACAGGAATTCTAGCCAGCCGACAAATAGGCAAGCCTCTCAATACGTAGATAAAAGGGGTGAGAACCATTAACGAGAGGACGTTTGGCCAGCAGACGCATGTGAGCCTTCAGTCATGCAGAGAGATGTTGGCAATCGTAAAGAACAATGAATTTAGCGAACAGACAGACTGACTGACTAAGTTCACCAAAAAAATTCTTTTTTATCTAAAGTGGAGAATTTAACTCTAGTCGTAGACCAAGAGCCAAGACTGCCACTGGCTGGCAACAGTAGGGAACAGGTACTGTAGTGAGAGCGGCCTCCCTCCTATAAACCCTTAAGGTAGACAAAAACATCTTTTCTTTCTTTTTTTCTCTTTTCTTTTGAGAGTGTACATGGGATTTGTGCTCCCAAGGCCCCAAGGTACGCCAGTCGAAACTAACCCTATGAAAGTTACCTTTATTCGTGCTTTTCCTTTGATGTTCTATTTCATCGTGACTAACATGGCACAAGCAAAGCATCCCCAATCAAGGCCGTCTCGGGTGGAAAGAAAAAGAGCAAAAGGAAAAGAATGCAAAAATTAGTCATTGTTCCTGCTATGTTTGTAAACCTGATTCTTAAAAGTAAAAATGTTATAGAGAGACGATATGACAAAGAGAATCCACGGCAGAGCTATTTCAGAAAAGAGAGAGGTATCATAAAGGTTAATCCTCGAGTAGCTGGTCTCCACACACAAACTGTGGGAAGCAGCTGCCATACTCTATGTCTCTGGTCTAAGCATTGGCGGCAAGGGCACATTCAGACAGTTCAAGAAAGCAGTGGCCAAAATTAAACCTATAGAACAGGTAGAGGACAGCAGGGTCGAGATGACAGAGAGGATGCTTGAAGAGATATCTAGAGAATTCATGAAACCTGTTGATAGTAAGGTTGGCGAAGAACCACTACACATACGTTAGCAGTATTCTGTACTAGGAAGAATTAAGCTTTTATTTATATGAACTAGCTGCTCACAAGAAAAAAGAACACAACAAACAAAACTCTGGTTTTGATTATGTGAGGTTTCCAGGATAGGGTAGAGGACACGATTACGCCCATCATGTGTATATTATTGCAGTACTGAAGTGCGGTTTACTGAAATTGAACTGATGGAAACGAGCGACATTTGGAAAGGGTTGTAGGAAGAAATAGCGCTGTAAGACCATTAAATTCAACCAGGTTTTGTGTCCCCATCCTGATATGTTGCACAGGATCGATGTGAGACGAAATATTTTCAGTCTCAGAAAGATATCTAGTTTAAGAAGAAAGGGTAGAGGGAAAATGAATTGCGGAGTGAAATTGGAATTATCAGCATAAGAGTGAATAGAGACAGCATTTAAAGAGAAATAATCGTTAATGGAGAGAAGAAAGAGAGTAGGTGATAAGAGTGAACCCTGAGCGACACCATTATTGATAGGACAAGAGGGATAAATCACTCCATTAACTACTGCTGCAAAGGTACGTCCAGAGAGGTATCTGTGCATTATGAAACAGTAGCATAAACAGCTAGAGAGCAAAGGCTTTTGCCACACCCTGTTAAATGCTTTGATGTCAAAGGCAACGAACAAAAGTTTCGTCAAATATATCTATAGAGGTGGACCAGAGATGAGTAACACAGGAGGATCACCCGTGGACCCCGCGCTGTGAGGGTCGTTTTGGTGATTAGAAAAAAGGGGATGAAATCCTAAGTGTTTGAAAAAGTGAGAACTAATGGAAGTTTCAAAGACTTCAGAGATAATAGAAGTTAGTGCAATGGTTGATAGGTGGAAGGGTTAAAGTGGACTTATTTTCTAACGATAGACTGCACCAAGATTGCTTCCAAGAATAAAAAATCTTGATTTTCAGACAGAAAGGAAATAGGCAAACAAGGGTATGAGCTAACTCAGAGGCATACTTCCTTAGGCCTACACTCGATGAGGAAAGCTTGACTTCAGAGAGACCAACAAAAGAACAGCTCTCCAGTGATTCCGAGCAGATTTGAAGTTTCAGTGAGATTCAGGAGAAGGGAAGAGTCATGACCCAATACACCGTCACTGATGCGACAAGCACCAAAGCAAGGGTGATCAGACCATGAATAGCAAGAGAAAGATGTAGTATAAGATAGGACGTAGGACTTAATCCAGCCAAGATAATTTCCGCTATTCGTTTAGCACAGTATGAGGCATCCCGGCCAGCAGTGTCTGTTCCATGAAAGTTTCAGTGAGAAATCCGCGCAGGGATGAGTACAGCTCTCCCAAAGTGTTCTATTCGGCTTTTCGATAAGGATGGAGGATTAGTGTGCCCCGTAGGAAGTTTTATAGGGAAACATTTTGTTTTCTAAGAAATACGCTGCAAACGCAAACCTCGGCCCACATCGAAGCGCAGGTGATTTCCTAACTGTCGTATCACTTACATACGTCAGATACACAAGTTGCTGTAGGCTGATCATGAAGCAGTTTGCCATCACAAACCGCGCTGCAAACACACGAGCAGCTCGTTCCACCTCACTGACGCGCTCATACAAAGAGGGAAATCACAAATTGCCTGTCACAGTTCACACTTTCCGCATCAGTGGAGTCAACCTGGCTCTTGCTCAGCTTGTTGCTGCATGGTGATATGTCAACACATTAGCCTTGATTCGTACACTTAATGCTATTGATCCATACGCTCCGGGCTGATGGACTGCGACATCTGGCCAGGCATGTACCACTAAGGTCAACATGTCCCAAGCATAGCCAAAAATAGCTAAAGAATTTGATATGTATCTCTAGGTGGACAGATCCCAGCTGGTAAATGTCTGTTCATGCTCTGTGTATGTACAGTATTACAAAGATCGAGAAAAAACAGAATGAATAAATTCATTTCGATAATAACAGAGTACAGAGGTCGACATTCGACATACCGTATACATTGATAAATGAAGTCCAAGCGGAATTGGCAGCCCAGGATTCACAATGGCGACAAAACATCATCGTCAATGCAGAGCTGCCACTTTGCAGGGAGATTAAGGCCATATTCTCACGTAAAAATAAAGACAATGAATATCATTCCTGAGTTCTAAGCGTCCATACAAGGTAGCCAGAGGAATGCAGATCTAGCGATACAATAACTTTTTTCCCTTTGACCTGGAAAAAGATGGGACGAAAATGACCATATATATACACTCTATATATATCATACAAACCTCCAACAGCCAGGATCGAACCTGGGACCCATGTGCAAGAGACAGGCATGCTAACCGCTAGGCTATGGGACTGTATAATAGGAAACAACTATTCGAAATACTGAGTACTCGAATACCCTTCGTCTCACAATGGTGAGCAACGGGGTCTATACTTGGTTGTTTCCGAACAGACGCACATAGCCAGCTGATAGCGTTTTACCGAACCTAACTGTTCAACGCGGAGGTATATGAATACGAATAAAGTGTATATGAACGCGCACCTTCATAGAACATACAAACCTCCAACAGCCAGGATCGAACCTGGGACCCCTGTGCAAGAGGCAGGCATGCTAACCGCTAGGCTATGGGACTGTATGATAGGAAACAACTATTCGAAATACTGAGTACTCGAATACCCTTCGTCTCACAATGGTGAGCAACGGGGTCTATACTTGGTTGTTTCCGAAAAGACGCACATAGCCAGCTGATAGCGTTTTACCTAACCTAACTGTTCAATGCGGAGGTATATGAATACGAATAAAGTGGATATGAACGCGCACCTTCATAGAACATACAAACCTCCAACAGCCAGGATCAAACCTGGGACCCCTGTGCAAGAAGCAGGCATGCTAACCTCTAGGCTATGGGACTGTATAATAGGAAACAACTATTCGAAATACTGAGTACTCGAATACCCTTCGTCTCACAATGGTGAGCAACGGGGTCTATACTTGGTTGTTTCCGAAAAGACGCACATAGCCAGCTGATAGCGTTTTACCTAACCTAACTGTTCAATGCGGAGGTATATGAATACGAATAAAGTGTATATAAACGCGCACCTTCATAGAACATACAAACCTCCAACAGCCGGGATCGAACCTGGGACCCTGGGACCTGGCTATGTGCGTCTGTTCGGAAACAACCAAGCATAGACCCCGTTGCTCACCATTGTGAGACGAAGGGTATTCGAGTACTCAGTATTTCGCATAGTTCTTTCCTATTATACAGTCCCATAGCCTAGCGGTTAGCATGCCTGCCTCTTGCACAGGGGTCCCAGGTTCGATCCTGGCTGTTGGAGGTTTGTATGTTCTATGAAGGTGCGCGTTCATATACACTTTATTCGTATTCATATACCTCCGCGTTGAACAGTTAGGTTCGGTAAAACGCTATCAGCTGGCTATGTGCGTCTGTTCGGAAACAACCAAGTATAGACCCCGTTGCTCACCATTGTGAGACGAAGGGTATTCGAGTACTCAGTATTTCGAATAGTTGTTTCCTATTATACAGTCCCATAGCCTAGCGGTTAGCATGCCTGCCTCTTGCACAGGGGTCCCAGGTTCGATCCTGGCTGTTGGAGGTTTGTATGTTCTATGAAGGTGCGCGTTCATATCCACTTTATTCGTATTCATATACCTCCGCGTTGAACAGTTAGGTTCGGTAAAACGCTATCAGCTGGCTATGTGCGTCTGTTCGGAAACAACCAAGTATAGACCCCGTTGCTCACCATTGTGAGACGAAGGGTATTCGAGTACTCAGTATTTCGAATAGTTGTTTCCTATTATACAGTCCCATAGCCTAGCGGTTAGCATGCCTGCCTCTTGCACAGGGGTCCCAGGTTCGATCCTGGCTGTTGGAGGTTTGTATGTTCTATGAAGGTGCGCGTTCATATACACTTTATTCGTACACTATGTATATATATACATCTTTTCTTTCTTTTAAACTATTCGCCATTTAACGCGTTACCGAGGTAGCGTTAAGAACAGAGGACCGGGCCTTTTTTGGAATAACATCACATGGCCCCCTCTGTTCTTTCTTTTGGAAAATCAAAAAAAGAAAAAACGAGAGGGGAGGATTTCCAGCCCGCCGCTCCCTTCCCTTTTCGTCGCCTTCTATGACACGCAGGGAATACGTGGGAAGTATTCTTAATCGCCTATCCCCAGGGATAATATGTATACATATATATATATATATATGGTTGTTTAATTTGTTTATAGATGGGGTTGTTAGGGAGGTAAATGCAAGAGTTTTGGAAAGAGGGGCAAGTATGAAGTCTGTTGGGGATGAGAGAGCTTGGGAAGTGAGTCAGTTGTTGTTCGCTGATGATACAGCGCTGGTGGCTGATTCATGTGAGAAACTGCAGAAGCTGGTGACTGAGTTTGGTAAAGTGTGTGGAAGAAGAAAGTTAAGAGTAAATGTGAATAAGAGCAAGGTTATTAGGTACAGTAGGGTTGAGGGTCAAGTCAATTGGGAGGTGAGTTTGAATGGAGAAAAACTGGAGGAAGTGAAGTGTTTTAGATATCTGGGAGTGGATCTGGCAGCGGATGGAACCATGGAAGCGGAAGTGGATCATAGGGTGGGGGAGGGGGCGAAAATTCTGGGGGCCTTGAAGAATGTGTGGAAGTCGAGAACATTATCTCGGAAAGCAAAAATGGGTATGTTTGAAGGAATAGTGGTTCCAACAATGTTGTATGGTTGCGAGGCGTGGGCTATGGATAGAGTTGTGCGCAGGAGGATGGATGTGCTGGAAATGAGATGTTTGAGGACAATGTGTGGTGTGAGGTGGTTTGATCGAGTGAGTAACGTAAGGGTAAGAGAGATGTGTGGAAATAAAAAGAGCGTGGTTGAGAGAGCAGAAGAGGGTGTTTTGAAGTGGTTTGGGCACATGGAGAGAATGAGTGAGGAAAGATTGACCAAGAGGATATATGTGTCGGAGGTGGAGGGAACGAGGAGAAGAGGGAGACCAAATTGGAGGTGGAAAGATGGAGAGAAAAAGATTTTGTGTGATCGGGGCCTGAACATGCAGGAGGGTGAAAGGAGGGCAAGGAATAGATTGAATTGGAGAGATGTGGTATACCGGGGTTGACGTGCTGTCAGTGGATTGAATCAAGGCATGTGAAGCGTCTGGGGTAAACCATGGAAAGCTGTGTAGGTATGTATATTTGCGTGTGTGGACGTATGTATATACATGTGTATGTGGGGGGTTGGGCCATTTCTTTCGTCTGTTTCCTTGCGCTACCTCGCAAACGCGGGAGACAGCGACAAAGTATAATAAAAAAATAAAATAAAAAATAAATAAATATATATATATATATATATATATATATATATATATATATATATATATATATATATATATATACATATATATATATATATATATATATATATATATATATATATATATATATATATATATATATATATTTTATTTTATATTCACTTATTTTGCTTTGTCGCTGTCTCCCGCGTCAGCGAAGTAGTGCAAGGAAAGACGAAAGAATGGCCCAACCCGCCCACATACACATGTATACACATACACGTCCACACACGCATATATACATACTATACATCTCAATGTACACATATATATACACACACAGACATATACATGTATACACATGTACATAATTCATACTGTCTCCCTTTATTTGTTCCCATCGCCACCTCGCCACACATGGAATAACAACCCCCTCGCACCTCACGTGTGCGAGGTAGCGCTAGGAAAGGACACCAAAGGCCCCATTCGTTCACACTCAGTCTCTAGCTGTCATGTGATAATGCACCGAAACCACAGCTCTCTTTCCACATCCAGGCCCCACACAACTTTTAATGGTTTACCCCAGACGCTTCATATACCTTGGTTCAATCCATTGACAGCACGTCGACCCCGGTATAACACATCGTTCCAATTCACTCTATTCCTTGCACGCCTTTCACCCTCCTGCATGTTCAGGCCCCGATCACTCAAAATCTTTTTCACCCCATCTTTCCACCTCCAATTTGGTCTCCCACTTCTCCTCGTTCCCTCCACCTCTGACACATATATCCTCTTGGTCAATCTTTCCTCACTCAAGCTCTCCATGTGGCCAAACCATTTCAAAACACCCTCTTCTGCTCTCTCAACCACACTCTTTTTATTTCCACACATCTCTCTTACTCTTACATTACTTACTCGATCAAACCACCTCACACCACATATTGTCCTCAAACATCTCATTTCCAGCACATCCACCCTCCTACGCACAACTCTATCAATAGCCCACGCCTCCCAACCATACAACATTGTTCGAACCACTATTCCTTCAAACATACCAATTTTTGCTTTCCGAGATAATGATCTCGACTTCCAAACGTTCTTCAAGGCTCCCAGAATTTTCGCCCCCTCCCCCACCCTATGATTCACTTCCGCTTACATGGTTCCATCCGCTGCCAGATCCACTCTCAGATATCTAAAACACTTTACTTCCTCCAGTTTTTCTCCATTCAAACTTACCTCCCAATTGACTTGACCCTCAACCCTACTGTACCTAATAACCTTGCTATTACTCACATTTACTCTTAAATTTCTTCTTTCACGCACTTTACCAAACTCAGTCACCAGCTTCTGCAGTTTCTTACATGAATCAGCCACCAGCGTTGTATCATCAGCGAACAACAACTGACTCACTTCCCAAGCTCTCTCATCCAGAACAGACTGCATACTTGCCCCTCTTTCAAAAACTCTTGAATTCACCTCCCTAACAACCCCATCCATAAACAAATTAAACAACCATGAAGACATCACACACCCCTGCCGCAAACTCACATTCACTGAGAACCTATCACTTTCCTCTTTTCCTACATGTACACATGCCTTACATCCTCGATAAAAACTTTTTACTGCCTCTAACAACTTGCCTTCCACACCATATATTCTTAATACCTTCCACAGAGCATCTCTATCAACTCTATCATATGCCTTCTCCAGATCCATGAATGCTACATACAAATCCATTTGTTTTTGTAAGTATTTCTCACATACGTTCTTCAAAGCAAACACCTGATCCACACATCCTCTACCACTTCTGAAACCACACTGCTCTTCCCGAGTCTGATGCTCTGTACATGCCTTCACAATCTCAATCAATACCCTCCCATGTAATTTACTAGGAATACTCAACAAACTTATACCTATGTAATTTGAGCACTCACTCTTATCCCCTTTGCCTTTGTACAATGGCACTATGCAAGCATTCCGCCAATCCTCAGGCACCTCACTATGAGTAATACATACATTAAATAACCTTACCAACCAGTCAACAATACAGTCACCCCCTTTTTTAACAAATTCCACTGCAATACTATCCAAACATGCTGCCTTGCCGGTTTTCATCTTGCGTAAAGCTTTTACTACCTCATGTGTATTTACCAAATCATTTTCCCTAACCCTCTCACTTTGCACACCAGCTCGACCAAAACAACCTATATCTGCCACTCTATCATCAAACACATCCAACAAACCTTCAAAATACTCACTCCATCTCCTTCTCACATCACCACTACTTGTTATCACCTCCCCATTAGCCACCTTCACTGAAGTTAACATCTGGTCCCTTGTCTTACGCACTTTATTTACCTCCTTCCAAAACATCTTTTTTTTCTCCCTAAAATTTAATGATACTCTCTCACCCCAAGTCTCATTTGCCCTCTTTTTCACCTCTTGCACCTTTCTCTTGACCTCCTGCCTCTTTCTCTTATACCTCTTCCACTCATTTGCATTTTTTCCCTGCAAAAATCGTCCAAATGCCTATCTCTTCTCTTTCACTAATAATCTTACTTCTTCATCCCACCACTCACTACCCTTTCTAATCAACCCACCTCCCACGCTTCTCATGCCACAAGCATCTTTTGCGCAAGCCATCACTGCTTCCCTAAATACATCCCATTCCTCCCCCACTCCCCTTATATATATATATATATATATATATATATATATATATATATATATATATATATATATATATATATATATATATATATATATATATTGGAAAGGATCAAAGTTTTGCGCGTGTTCAAGATATTCCTATGAATCCACGGGGACTTCATTTTCCCTGTGGCACATGGAGAGAATGAGTGAGGAAAGATTGACCAAGAGGATATATGTGTCGGAGGTGGAGGGAACGAGGAGAAGAGGGAGACCAAATTGGAGGTGGAAAGATGGAGTGAAAGGGATTTTGTGTGATCGGGGCCTGAACATGCAGGAGGGTGAAAGGAGGGCAAGGAATAGAGTGAATTGGAGCGATGTGGTATACAGGGGTTGACGTGCTGTCAGTGGATTGAATCAAGGCATGTGAAGCGTCCGGGGTAAACCATGGACAGCTGTGTAGGTATGTATATTTGCGTGTGTGGACGTGTGTATGTACATGTGTATGGGGGGGGTTGGGCCATTTCTTTCGTCTGTTTCCTTGCGCTACCTCGCAAACGCGGGAGACAGCGACAAAGTATAAAAAAAAAAGAAAATATATATATATATATATATATATATATATATATATATATATATATATATATATATATATATATATATATATATATATATGGAAAGATGGAGTGAAAAAGATTTTGTGTGATCGGGGCCTGAACATGCAGGAGGGTGAAAGGAGGGCAAGGAATAGAGTGAATTGGAGCGATGTGGTATACAGGGGTTGACATGCTGTCAGTGGATTGAATCAAGGCATGTGAAGCGTCTGGGGTAAACCATGGAAACCTGTGTAGGTATGTATATTTGCGTGTGTGGACGTATGTATATACATGTGTATGGGGGGGGGGGGTCATTTCTTTCGTCTGTTTCCTTGCGCTACCTCGCAAACGCGGGAGACAGCGACAAAGTATAATAAAAAAATAAAAAAATAATATATATATATATATATATATATATATATATGTATATGTTTTTTTTGTTTTTTTTTTTTTTGCTTTGTCGCTGCCTCCCGCGTTTGCGAGGTTGCGCAAAGAAACAGACGAAAGGAATGGCCCAACCAACCCCCACACATATGTATACACATACACGTCCACACACGCAAATATACACACCTATACATCTTAATGTACACATATATATACACACACAGACACATGCATATATACCCATGCACACAATTCACACTATCTGCCTCTATTTATTCCCATCGCCACCTCGCCACACATGGAATACCATCCCCCTCCCCCCTCATGTCTGCGAGGTAGCTCTAGGAAAAGAAAACAAAGGCCCCAATCGTTCAGACTCAGTCTCTAGCTGTCATGCAATAATGCCCGAAACCACAGCTCCCTTTCCACATCCAGGCCCCACACAACTTTCCATGGTTTACCCCAGACGCTTCACATGCCCTGATTCTATCCACTGACGGCACGTCAACCCCGGTATACCACATCGATCCAATTCACTCTATTCCTTGCCCGGCTTTCACCCTCCTGCATGTTCAGGCCACGATCACTCAAAATCTTTTTCACTCCATCTTTCCACCTCCAATTAGGTCTCCCACTTCTCCTCGTTCCCTCCACCTCCGACACATATATCATCTTGGTCAATCTTTCCTCACTCATTCTTTCCATGTGCCCAAACCATTTCAAAACACCCTCTTCTGCTATCTCAACCACGCTCTTTTTATTTCCACACACCTCTCTTACCCTTACGTTACTTACTCGATCAAACCACCTCACACCACACATTGTCCTCAAACATCTCATTTCCAGCACATCCATCCTCCTGCGCACAACTCTATCCATAGCCCACGCCTCCCAACCATACAACATTGTTGGAAAAACTATTCCTTCAAACATACCCATTTTTGCTTTCCGAGGTAATGTTTTCGACTTCCACACATTCTTCAAGGCTCCCAGGATTTTCGCCCCCTCCCCCACCCTATGATCCACTTCCGCTTCCATGGTTCCATCCGCTGCCAGATCCACTCCCAGATATCTAAAACACTTTACTTCCTCCAGTTTTTCTCCATTCAAACTTACCTCCCAATTGACTTGACCCTCAACCCGACTGTACCTAATAACCTTGCTCTTATTCACATTTGCTATTAACTTTCTTCTTTCACACACTTTACCAAACTCAGTCACCAGCTTCTACAGTTTCTCACATGAATCAGCCACCAGCGCTGTATCATCAGCGAACAACAACTGACTCACTTCCCAAGCTCTCTCATCCCCAACAGACTTCATACTTGCCCCTCTTTCAAAAACTCTTGCATTCACCTCCCTAACAACACCATCCATAAACAAATTAAACAACCATGGAGACATCACACACCCCTGCCGCAACCCTACATTCACTGAGAACCAATCATTTTCATCTCTTCCTACACGTACACATGCCTTACATCCTCGATAAAAACTTTTCACTGCTTCTAACAACTTCCTCCCACACCATATATTCTTAATACCTTCCACAGAGCATCTCTATCAACTCTATCATATGCCTTCTCCAGATCCATAAATGCTACATACAAATCCATTTGCTTTTCTAAGTATTTCTCACATACATTCTTCAAAGCAAACACCTGATCCACACATCCTCTACCACTTCTGAAACCACACTGCTCTTCCCCAATCTGATGCTCTGTACATGCCTTCACCCTCTCAATTAATACCCTCCCATATAATTTACCAGGAATACTCAACAAACTTATACCTCTGTAATTTGAGCACACTCTTATCCCCTTTGCCTTTGTACAATGGCACTATGCACGCATTACGCCAATCATCAGGCACCTCACCATTAGTCATACATAAATTAAATAACCTTACCAACCAGTCAATAATACAGTCACCCCCTATTTTAATAAATTCCACTGCAATACCATCCAAACCTGCTGCCTTGCCGGCTTTCATCTTCCGCAAAGCTTTAACTACCTCTTCTCTGTTTACCAAATCATTTTCCCTAACCCTCTCACTTTCCACACCACATCGACCAAAACACCCTATATCTGACACTCTATCATCAAACACATTCAACAAACCTTCAAAATACTCACTCCATCTCCTTCTCACATCACCACTACTTGCTAACACCTCCCCATTTGCGCCCTTCACTGAAGTCCCCATTTGCTCCCTTGTCTTACGCACTTTATTTACCTGCTTCCAGAACATCTTTTTTTCTCCCTAAAATTTAATGATACTCTCTCACCCCAACTCTCATTTGCCCTCTTTTTCACCTCTTGCACCTTTCTCGACCTCCTGTCTCTTTCTTTTATACATCTCCCACTCAATTGCATTTTTTCCCTGCAAAAATCGTCCAAATGCCTCTCTCTTCTCTTTCACTAATAATCTTACTTCTTCATCCCACCACTCACTACCCTTTCTAATCAACCCACCTCCCACTCTTCTCATACCACAGGCATCTTTTGCGCAATCCATCACTGATTCCCTGAATACATCCCATTCCTCCGCCACTCCCCTTACTTCCATTGTTCTCACCTTTTTCCATTCTGTAATCAGTCTCTCGTGGTACTTCCTCACACAAGTCTCCTTCCCAAGCTCACTTACTCTCACCACCCTCTTCACCCCAACATTCGCTCTTCTTTTCTGAAAACCCATACAAATCTTCACCTTAGCCTCCACAAGATAATGATTAGACATCCCTCCAGTTGCACCTCTCAGCACATTAACATCCAAAAGTCTCTCTTTCGCACGCCTGTCAATTAACACGTAATCCAGTAACGCTCTCTGGCCATCTCTCCTACTTACATACGTATACTTATGTATATCTCAATATATTCCCAATCACCAGTCCTTTTTCAGCATATAAATCTACAAGCTCTTCACCATTTCCATTTACAACACTGAACACCCCATGTATACCAATTATTCCCTCAACTGCCACATTACTCACATTTGCATTCAAATCACCCATCACTATAACCCGGTCTCGTGCATCAAAACCACTAACACACTCATTCAGCTGCTCCCAAAACACTTGCCTCTCATGATCTTTCTTCTCATGCCCAGGTGCATATGCACCAATAATCACCCATCTCTCTCCATCAACTTTCAGATTTACCCATATTAATCGAGAATTTACTTTCTTATATTCTATCACATACTCCCACAACTCCTGTTTCAGGAGTACTGCTACTCCTTCCCTTGCTCTTGTCCTCTCACTAACCCCTGACTTTACTCCCAAGACATTCCCAAACCACTCTTCCCCTTTACCCTTGAGCTTCGTTTCTCTCAGAGCCAAAACATCCAGGTTCATTTCTTCAAACATACTACCTATCTCTCCTTTTTTCACATCTTGGTTACATCCACACACATTTAGACACCCCAGTCTGAGCCTTCGAGGAGGATGAGCACTCCCCGCGTGACTCCTTCTCCTGTTTCCCATTTTAGTCGCCTTCTGCGACACGCGAGGAATGCGTGGGAAGTATTCTTTCACCCCTCTCCCCAGGGATAATATACATATATATACATATATATATATATATATATATATATACACATACATACGTACATATACACACGCACACACATATACATATATATATACATATGAAAAATGTAAGAAATAATTTAGAAAACTGAAACTTCTAGCTTGAAATGAAATGAAAAAAATGAATGTCACATAATGGTTCAACCTCTGGCTATTGAAAAGGGAAATGTATAATTTATTTACACAAACGTCAATAGTAGTTCTCATCAATTTAACCACTGTGTATATATATATATATATATATATATATATATATATATATATATATATATATATATATATATATATATATATATATATATATATATATATATATATATGTATATATATATATATATATATATATATATATATATATATATATACATATATATATATATATATACATATATATATATATATATATATATATATATATATATATATATATATATATATATATATATATATATATATATATTTTTTATTTTTCTTTTATTATACTTTGTCGCTGTCTCCCGCGTTTGCGAGGTAGCGCAAGGAAACAGACGAAAGAAATGCCCCCCCCCCCATACATATGCATATACATACGTCCACACACGCAAATATACAAACCTACACAGCTTTCCATGGTTTACCCCAGACGCTTCACATGCCTTGATTCAATCCACTGACAGCACGTCAACCCCGGTATACCACATCGCTCCAATTCACTCTATTCCTTGCCCTCCTTTCACCCTCCTGCATGTTCAGGCCCCAATCACACAAAATCTTTTTCACTCCATCTTTCCACCTCCAATTTGGTCTCCCTCTTCTCCTCGTTCCCTCCACCTCCGACACATATATCCTCTTGGTCAATCTTTCCTCACTCATTCTCTCCATGTGCCCAAACCACTTCAAAACACCCTCTTCTGCTCTCTCAACCACGCTCTTTTTATTTCCACACATCTCTCTTACCCTTACGTTACTCACTCGATCAAACCACCTCACACCACACATTGTCCTCAAACATCTCAGTTCCAGCACATCCATCCTCCTGCGCACAACTCTATCCATAGCCCACGCCTCGCAACCATACAACATTGTTGGAACCACTATTCCTTTAAACATACCCATTTTTGCTTTCCGAGATAATGTTCTCGACTTCCACACATTCTTCAAGGCCCCCAGAATTTTCGCCGCCTCCCCCACCCTATGATCCACTTCCGCTTCCATGGTTCCATCCGCTGCCAGATCCACTACCAGATATCTAAAACACTTCACTTCCTCCAGTTTCTCTCCATTGAAACTCACCTCCCAATTGGCTTGACCCTCAACCCTACTGTACCTAATAACCTTGCTCTTATTCACATTTACTCTTAACTTTCTTCTTCAACACATTTTCCCAAACTCAGTCACCAGCTTCTGCAGTTTCTCACATGAATCAGCCACCAGCGCTGTATCATCAGCGAACAACAACTGACTCACTTCCCAAGCTCTCTCATCCCCAACAGACTTCATACTTGCCCCTCTTTCCAAAACTCTTGCATTTACCTCCCTAACAACCCCATCCATAAACAAATTAAACAACCATGGAGACATCACACACCCCTGCCACAAACCTACATTCACTGAGAACCAATCACTTTCCTCTCTTCCTACACGTACACATGCCTTACATCCTCGATAAAAACTTTTCACTGCTTCTAACAACTTTCCTCCCACCCCATATATTCTTAATACCTTCCACAGAGCATCTCTATCAACTCTGTCATATGCCTTTTCCAGATCCATAAATGCTACATACAAATCCATTTGCTTTTCTAAGTATTTCTCACATACATTATTCAAAGCAAACACCTGATCCACACATCCTCTACCACTTCTGAAACCACACTGCTCTTCCCCAATCTGATGCTCTGTACATGCCTTCACCCTCTCAATCAATACCCTCCCATATAATTTACCAGGAATACTCAACAAACTTATACCTCTGTAATTTGAGCACTCACTCTTATCCCCTTTGCCTTTGTACAATGGCACTATGCACGCATTCCGCCAATCCTCAGGCACCTCACCATGAGTCATATATACATTAAATAACCTTACCAACCAGTCAACAATACAGTCACCCCCTTTTTTAATAAGTAGGAGAGATGGCCAGAGAGCGTTATTGGATTACGTGTTAATTGACAGGCGTGCGAAAGAGAAACTTTTGGATGTTAATGTGCTGAGAGGTGCAACTGGAGGGATGTCTGATCATTATCTTGTGGAGGCTAAGGTGAAGATTTGTATGGGTTTTCAGAAAAGAAGAGTGAATGTTTGCGTGAAGAGGGTGGTGAGAGTAAGTGAGCTTGAGAAGGAGATCTGTGTGAGGAAGTACCAGGAGAGACTGAGTACAGAATGGAAAAAGGTGAGAACAATGGAAGTAAGGGGAGTGGGGGAGGAATGGGATGTATTTAGGGAATCAGTGATGGATTGCGCAAAAGATGCTTGTGGCATGAGAAGAGTGGGAGGTGGGTTGATTAGAAAGGGTAGTGAGCGGTGGGATGAAGAAGTAAGAGTATTAGTGAAAGAGAAGAGAGAGGCATTTGGACGATTTTTGCAGGGAAAAAATGCAATTGAGTGGGATATGTATAAAAGAAAGAGACAGGAGGTCAAGAGAAAGGTGCAAGAGGTGAAAAAAAGGGCAAATGAGAGTTGGGGTGAGAGAGTATCATTAAATTTTAGGGAGAATAAAAAGATGTTCTGGAAGGAGGTAAATAAAGTGCGTAAGACAAGGGAGCAAATGGGAACTTCAGTGAAGGGCGCAAATGGGGAGGTGAAAACAAGTAGTGGTGATGTGAGAAGGAGATGGAGTGAGTATTTTGAAGGTTTGTTGAATGTGTTTGATGATAGAGTGGCAGATATAGGGTGTTTTGGTCGAGGTGGTGTGCAAAGTGAGAGGGTTAGGGAAAATGATTTGGTAAACAGAGAAGAGGTAGTGAAAGCTTTGCGGAAGATGAAAGCCGGCAAGGCAGCAGGTTTGGATGGTATTGCAGTGGAATTTATTAATATATATATATATATATATATATATATATATATATATATATATATATATATATATATATATATATATATATATATATATATATATATATATATATTCTTTCTTTCTTTCAAACTATTCGCCATTTCCCGCGTTAGCGAGGTAGCGTTAAGAACAGAGGACTGGGCCTTGGAGGGGATATCCTCACCTGGCCCCCTTCTCTGTTCTTTGTTTTGGAAAATTAAAAAAAAATAAAAAACGAGAGGGGAAGATTTCCAGCCCCCCGCTCC
>NC_092226.1:51934092-51951592 GCF_036320965.1 Panulirus ornatus
ATAAAGGCAGACAATATGAATTATGTACGTGTGTATATATTAATATTTCAGTGTGTATATATATATATATATATATATATATATATATATATATTATATATATATATATATATATATATATATATATATATATATATATATATATGTATATATATATGTATGTATATATATATATATATATATATATATATATATATATATATATATATATATATATATATATATATATATATATATACATACATATATATATATGTATGTATATATATATATATATATATATAAGGGATAACTCATGCTTGATGTGTGCCCAGGCATTCTCAATCGGGTTGAGATCTAGGGAATTTCCCGGCCACTCAAGCACTTCGATGTTTGTGTCCTCCAGCCACTTTTTGACGAGGTCTGAGCCATGACAAGGGGCCCCGTCTTGCATAAACATTCCTTTAGGCCGATGAAGGCCATAGAAATGGTGGATGTGATCCTTCAGCACATCCAAATAATTTGCAGCACGCATTGTCTCGTTTTTAGGGAGAAAAAATAAGTCCCCAGCTCCGTTGGCGCCACTGAAAATTCCCCACACCATCACTGAAGGGGGATGTTTGACGACTTTTGCGGTGTATCTAGGATGGTAGCGGTTGGAGTTTCGGCTTCGGCGGCAGCGCTTAACACAAATACCTACTGTCTTGAAGGTCGATTCATCGAAGAAACAGGTCTGCATCCATTTCTCTGGGGTCCAGTCTTGGTATCTTCTTGCAAATTGAAGTCTACGGCGCTTCATTCCGGCTGTTACAAGTGGCTTCGCTGGTGCGTGTCGTGACGGGAGGTGAAGGTGACGCTGCAAGCGTTCGCGAATGGTGCGGGTAGCAACGTTTCCTAGCAGCTCAGAGTACATTTTCTTGAGTTCTGTGGACGTAATAAACGGGTTTTTCAACACTTCACGCCGTAGAATGCTGTCTGTCTTCTGAGAATTTTTTCTTGGCCTCCCAGAGAGTGGTTTAGGGGCCGGAACCTGGTTGGGAGCAAGCGCCCTGCCGGCAGCGAGAAGCCTCAAGACGGTCGACCGAGAACGTCCAACTCGGGCACAAATATCCTTAATGGAGACGTTTTCCTCCCTCAAACCGAGGATACGGGACCTATCCTAATTCGACGTCATGGTTCGACCCATATTTACTGATGTGGGGTAGTATGGGGACACGAAATGGCGTTTGGCGGTATCTGGGAGGTAGCACAGGCAGGAGTGCTAAAATAATATGTTCACACACCGCAGAGTTTTCATGCAACTGTGGCAGTCAGTCGCCCTGGGCTACGCTCGAGTCGTCAAAACATTCCAGATGTCGCCAGAGAGAGCCACCACTAACATAAGGTGGTATGTGGCGGTCTTTTTTGAGACGTATTTTCCATTGCGTTTCAATTGGAGGAGTCATTTCTTTCCGCTGACACCATATATATTTATATATCTATTATTTATTTATTTTGCTTTGTCGCTGTCTCCCGCGTTTGCGAGGTGGCGCAAGGAAACAGACGAAAGAAATGGCCCAACCCACACCCATACACATGTATATACATACACGTCCACACACCCAAATATACATACCCAAACATCTCAATGTACACACATATATATATATACACAAACAGACACATACATATATACACATGCACACAATTCACACTGTCTGTCTTTATTCATTTCCATCGCCACCTTGCCACACATGGAGTAACATCCCCCTCCCTCCTCATGTTTGCGAGGTAGCGCTAGGAAAAGACAACAAAGGCCCCATTCGTTCACACTCAGTCTCTAGCTGTCACGCAATAATGCCTGAAACAACAGCTCCGTTTCCACATCCAGGCCCCACAGAACTTACCATGGTTTACCCCAGACGCTTCACATGCCCTGATTCAATCCATTGACAGCACGTCGACCCCGTTATGCCACATCGATCCAATTCACTCTATTCCTTGCACGCCTTTCACCCTCATCCATGTTCAGGCCCCGATCACTCAAAATCATTTTCACTCCATCTTTCCACCTCCAATTTAGTCTCCCACTTCTACTCGTTCCCTCCACCTCTGACACATATATCCTCTTGGTCAATCTTTCCTAACTCATTCTCTCCATTTGACCAAACCATTTCAAAACACCCTCTTCTGCTCTCTCAACCACGCTCTTTTTATTTCCACACATCTCTCTTACCCTTACATTACTTACTCGATCAAACCACCTCACACCACATATTGTCCTCAAACATCTCATTTCCAGCACATCCATCCTCCTGCGCACAACTCTATCCATAGCCCACGCCTCGCAACCATACAGCACTGTTGGAACCACTATTCCTTCAAACATACCCATTTTTGCTTTCCGAGATAATGTTCTCAACTTCCACACATTCTTCAAGGCTCCCAGGATTTTCGCCCCCTCCCCCACCCTATGATTCACTTCCGCTTCCATGATTCCATCCGCTGTCAGATCCACTCCCAGATATCTAAAACAATTTACTTCCTCCAGTTTTTCTCCATTCAAACTTACCTCCCAATTGACTTGACCCTCAACCCTACTGTACCTAATAACCTTGCTCTTATTCACATTTACTCTTAACTTTCTTCTTTCACACATTTTACCAAACTCAGTCACCAGCTTCTGCACTTTCTCACATGAATCAGCCACCAGCGCTGTATCATCAGTGAACAACTGACTCACTTCCCAAGCTCTCTCATCCCCAACAGACTTCATACTTGCTCCTCTTTCCAAAACTCTAGCATTCACCTCCCTAACAACCCCATCCATAAACAAATTAAACAACCATGGAGACATCACACACCCCTTCCGCAAACCCACATTCACTGAGAACCAATCACTTTCCTCTCTTCCTACACGTACACATGCTTTACATCCTCGATAAAAACTTTTCATTGCTTCAAATAACTTGCCTCCCATACCATATATTCTTAGTACCTTCCACAGAGCATCTCTATCAACTCTATCATATGCCTTCTCCAGATCCATAAATGCTACATACAAATCCATTTGCTCTTCTAAGTATTTCTCACATACATTCCTTAAAGCACACATCTGATCCACAAATCCTCTACCACTTCTGAAACCACACTACTCTTCCCCAATCTGATGCTCTGTACATGCCTTCACCCTCTCAATCAATACCCTCCCATATAATTTACCAGGAATACTCAACAAACTTATACCTCTGTAATTTGAGCACTCACTCTTATCCCCTTTGCCTTTGTTCAATGGCACTATGCACGCATTCCGCCAATCCTCAGGCACCTCACTATGAATCATACATACATTAAATAACCTTACCACCCAGTCAACAATACAGTCACCCCCTTTTTTGATAAATTCCACTGCAATACCATCCAAACCCGCTGCCTTACCAGCTTTCATCTTCCGCCAAGATTTCACTACCTCTTCTGTGTTTACCAAATCATTTTCCCTAACCCTCTCACTTTGCATACCACCTCGACCAAAACACCCTGTATCTGCCACTCTATCATCAAACACATTCAACAAACCTTCAAAATACTCACTCCATCTTCTCACATCACCACTACTTGTTATCACCTTCCCATTAGCCCCCTTCACTGAAGTTCCCATTTGCTCCCTTGTCTTACGCACTTTATATACCTCCTTCCGGTACATCTTTTTATTCTCCCTAAAATTTGATGATACTCTCTCACCCCAACCCTCATTTGCCCTCTTTTTCACCTCTTGCACCTTTCTCTTGACCTCCTGCCTCTTTCTTTATACATCTCCCACTCATTTTCATTTTTTCCCTGCAAAAATCGTCCAAATGCCTCTCTCTTCTCTTTCACTAACAATCTTACTTCTTCATCCCACCACTCACTACCCTTTCTAATCAACCCATCTCCCACGCTTCTCATGCCACAAGCATCTTTTGCGCAAGCCATCACTGATTCCCTAAATACATCCCATTATTCCCCCACTCCCCATACCTCCTTTGTTCTCACCTTTTTCCATTCTGTACTCGGTCTCTCCTGGTACTTCCTCACACAAGTCTCCTTCCCAAGCTCACTTATTCTCACCACCCTCTTCACCTCAACATTCTCCTTTTCTGAAAACCAATACAAATCTTCACCTTCGCCTAAACAAGATAATGATCAGACGTCCCTCCAGTTGCACCTCAGGACATTAACATCCAAAAGTCTCTCTTTCGCGCGCCTGTCAATTAACACGTAATCCAATAACGCTCTCTGGCCATCTCTTCTACTTACATATGTATACTTATGCATATCTCTCTTTTTAAACCAGGTATTCCCAATCACCAGTTCTTTTTCAGCACGTAAATCTACAAGCTCTTCACCATTTCTATTTACAACACTGAACACCCCATGTATACCAATTATTCCCTCAACTGCCACATTACTCACCTTTGCATTCAAATCACCCATCACTATAACCCGGTCTCGTGCATCAAAACCACTAACACACTCATTCAGCTGCTCCCAAAATACTTGCCTCTCATGATCTTTCTTCTCATGTCCAGGTGCATATGCACCAATAATCACCCATCTCTCTCCATCAACTTTCAGTTTTACCCATATTAATCTAGAATTTACTTTCTTACATTCTATCACATACTCCCACAACTCCTTGCTCTTGTCCTCTCACTAACCCCTGACTTTACTCCCAAGACATTCCCAAACCACTCTTCCCCTTTACCCTTAAGCTTCGTTTCACTCAGAGCCAAAACATCCAGGTTCCTTTCCTCAAACATAATACCTACCTCTCCTTTTTTCACATCTTGGTTACATTCACACACATTCAGACACCCCAATCTGAGCCTACGAGGAGGATGAGCACTCCCCGCGTGACTCCTTCTTCTGTTTCCCATTTTAGAAAGTTAAAATACAAGGAGGGGAGGATTACTGGCCCCCCGCTCCCGTCCCCTCTAGTCGCCTTCTACGACACGTGAGGAATGCGTGGGAAGTATTCTTTCTCCCCTATCCCAAGGGATAATATATATATATATATATATATATATATATATATATATATATATATATATATATATATATATATATATATATATATATATATATATATATATATATATATATATATATATATTTTTTTTTTTTTTTTGCTTTGTCGCTGTCTCCCGCGTTTGCGAGGTAGCGCAAGGAAACAGACGAAAGAAATGGCCCAACCCACCCCCATACACATGCCTTGATTCAATCCACTGACAGCACGTCAACCCCGGTATACCACATCGCTCCAATTCACTCTATTCTTTGCCCTCCTTTCACCCTCCTGCATGTTCAGGCCCCGATCACACAAAATCTTTTTCACTCCATCTTTCCACCTCCAATTTGGTCTCCCTCTTCTCCTCGTTCCCTCCACCTCCGACACATATATCCTCTTGGTCAATCTTTCCTCACTCATTCTCTCCATGTGACCAAACCATTTCAAAACACCCTCTTCTGCTCTCTCAACCACGCTCTTTTTATTTCCACACATCTCTCTTACCCTTACGTTACTTACTCGATCAAACCACCTCACACCACACATTGTCCTCAAACATCTCATTTCCAGCACATCCATCCTCCTGCGCACAACTCTATCCATAGTCCACGCCTCGCAACCATACAACATTGTTGGAACCACTATTCCTTCAAACATACCCATTTTTGCTTTCCGAGATAATGTTCTCGACTTCCACACATTCTTCAAGGCTCCCAGAATTTTCGCCCCCTCCCCCACCCTATGATCCACTTCCGCTTCCATGGTTCCATCCGCTGCCAGATCCACTCCCAGATATCTAAAACACTTCACTTCCTCCAGTTTTTCTCCATTCAAACTCACCTCCCAATTGAATTGACCCTCAACCCTACTGTACCTAATAACCTTGCTCTTATTCACATTTACTCTTAACTTTCTTCTTTCACACACTTTACCAAACTCAGTCACCAGCTTCTGCAGTTTCTCACATGAATCAGCCACCAGCGCTGTATCATCAGCGAACAACAACTGACTCACTTCCCAAGCTCTCTCATCCCCAACAGACTTCATACTTGCCCCTTTTTCCAAAACTCTTGCATTCACCTCCCTAACAACCCCATCCATAAACAAATTAAACAACCATGGAGACATCACACACCCCTGCCGCAAACCTACATTCACTGAGAACCAATCACTTTCCTCTCTTCCTACACGTACACATGCCTTACATCCTCGATAAAAACTTTTCTCTGCTTCTAACAACTTGCCTCCCACACCATATATTCTTAATACCTTCCACAGAGCATCTCTATCAACTCTATCATATGCCTATCATATGTGTGTGTGTGTGTGTGTGTGTGTGTGTGTGTGTGTGTGTGTGTGTGTGTGTGTGTGTGTGTGCCGTGTGTGGACGTGTATGTACATGCATGTGTATGTGGGTGGGTTGGGCCATTGTTTCGTCTGTTTCCTTGCGCTACCTCACTAACGCGGGAGACACCGACAGAGTATAATGAAAAAAAAAATGAAATGAGTGGATGGGCCAATCTTTGCCTGTATCCTGGCGCTACCTCACTGATACAGGAAACAGCAAATAAGTGTAATGAATGAATAAATGTAAGATAGATATACATAAGTTCGAGGTGGTAGTCGATCCCAGTCATGCACAGACCAGCTCCGACTGGAGCCGTTGTTGAATTTACGGTCAGGGTTACAAGTGTTAAGCTCGTTTGTGCTGGAGATGTTGGCTTGGGTAAAGGTTATGTAATATACACACAACACGTCTTTGTACCATGCTAACTTGGATGAGAAGCCAGGCTGCCTGCACTGCAATTTCCTGATGGTGGTGATTAGCACTCCAGGTATGAACGACTCTGAGGTCCTTCTTGGACTATCAAACTTCCAGCCTCCAAGACATGCGCTACCCATCAACTGAGACACAGATTCCGCGTCCTCTCAAAGACACGACCACTTGTCATCGTCGTCTTCATAGTTTTCTGGGCTCCATCTGCTAACTGTGATCCCCAAATCCTCACATCAGCAGAGCATCAGTGGAATGTACAGCCATCGACAGTAGACCTTCATCTGAAGTGAAGGAAGTCAGACGTAAACGAATTTCATTCAGTTACGCCAAAGACCAAATGATTTCTGTGAAGCTTCCCCGTAGGTAGTGTCGTGAGGTCTGACCATACGTAACTACGCAGATCGATCTCCTACAGCAGAGTCATTCGTGTCATTCATCTAAGTAAACTCCTGTGCAATAGACGAAAGCGCCCTGCCTTGTTTCGAACAGTCGGAGGAGGTTCAGAGGGTCATTTCCTTGTAAAGTGCATCCTGCCAGTCCTTAAACAGCTGGAGTAGGCTTATTGTAAATCTTGACGGCCTAAATCCGAATAGTCTGCTCGACAGAGAGCTGGGTCGGTGCAAGCGGTTGCAGACTTCATCTTTAGTTGCTATTTCGAATATGTTGCTGACCCTGGACGGATGTGACATGAACAAGTAATTTTTTGTTTTGTTTTGTGTTGCTTCAACTTTTACTGCTCCTTGTTTGCGCGAACTAACGCCACTTGTTTCCAAATTCTGGGCCAGGTATGTTCCTGGATGCAGGTAACAAATCGAGAATCATTAGGTAAACTGATCCATTTGCACATTTATGTAGGATGTGTTGGCTCATCGTCAGAATCAATTGTTGTACTCTGTATGGATTCTGGCTTAATAACTTTAACCGTTGATGGTCATTAGAGGCCACAACATACACATACAGGGTGGGTGTTTTGCTAGACGCATTCAAGGTTTGTAATTATGTTTGTCAGCCTTTCTTTACTCACCATTAGGGTTTGAGGAGGTATTTGAGACAGGTTCAGGCACTCAAATCGTTTCACTAAACAAACTACCCAAGACCTGTGTTATTTTGTCCTGGGCTGCTTGGGGCACTATGTAGCTTCATCGGCCTTGTCTAATGTGGTTTAACTTTTTGTTTATCAATTACTAATTTCTTTTTTTTCTCACTGTTTCTGCTCCAGTTCCTGGTAATAACCGTTTGTTTGACCCTCACCTCTCAACCGTTCATTAGCTCGGTGTTATTGATATCTTGCCGGCAGTGAGGCGCAACGTTTTATATACTGTAGCAGGTGAAGCGCTCTGACTGTGGACACATCAAGTTTCTCTAACGAATATAATACGACACCTCCATCTTCTGTATGTAGACGATCATTACCGAAGCCGTTAACTCAGTAAAATTTACCCAGGTTTCTTCTGTTGTTATGGTATCAGGGTTTCCCATCAGCCTTTTGTGTTAGTTTATTGCTTTTTAAATACTTTTGGCGATTATGTGACAAATGTTAATGCGTCACTCGGAAAGACAGCCTTTTGTCTCAGATGTCAAAGGTCAGACCTCCATAGTTAGGTCCCCTGAACGTTGTTTGACCTAACAGGTGCCGTGACATTTGTCTAACATCTGGTCGCTTCTTGTCTTGTACTTGGCAAGTACTTGCTTAAACCTTTCGTCTAAAATCCTGCTGAGCCTTGCATTACTAACCCCGTTTAAATGCAGGCCATTTTTGGCAAACAAGCTCACATTATTCCCATTCCACAAATCTATGTTGTCAAGACCAATAGATACTCCTTAATCTACTATAAAGACCAGCATTCTATTAAAAAGTCGTGGATCCTACATCACAACCTTCCTTCAGCTTTCATTAAACCATCCTCTAAGTGTCCTCTTCTTCCCTGGGTTCTTCTCTGATCTACCTTAAACCTCGATTTTTATTCCAGCCTGAACAACAACAACAATATTGCTGACTGTAGTGTCCCTGAGTGTGTCTTCCACCCCACCCTAGCGTAACACAGCCTCCTCCTCAATTCGTCCTCCAACATTAAAACCTATTGTTAGTTTCTGTCGCCATTATTCTTCCTCCTCCTCTGGGCATCATGCTGTTCCTGGTCACTTGAGAATTTTACCGCTTGTCTTCTGCCATCTATGCCTTAGCCATTCAGATTTCTAGATTACCTATTCTCCTAGTAAAATCCTCACCCTTCTATAAAAGCTAATGCCCGTTCTACAACCTGCCCAGATGCGCCATCAAACACACTAAGTTTATTAGCAACACTTTCGATAACTCTCCTGATTTTACTGATGCCCTTTGATAACCTGTTACATAATCACAGAAAAGCAAGAACATATTTACCTTCATCTCTTAGAAAGAAGTCCCTCTTGAAGTGCCAATTACTTGGAAAACCATAGCGAGCCACGTAAGGCTGCCTAGGGATGTACCTTGACCTCGGTAGTTAAAGAACGCTGAGCATATCATGTCCGTCCTCGGAGAGGGTCATGTAAGTGTCGCTGTTGTAACTCTTGATGGATTGCTACCCACTCCGTCAGACACTAAGTTGTGGAGGCCTGCTGAGCGTGTTTTCACAACCAATTATGGCACGAACCAAGTTTGTCCCTAGATACCGGTACCTCACCATGTCCGTAGATACCGATACTCTCCCATGTCCGTAGATACCGATACTTCTCCATGTCCTCAGCTACCGGTACTTTACCATGAATAAACCGCCACAATTGTTCAAAGTGCTCACTATGGTCGTGGGAGAAGCGATAAAAGGTCTGTGGGTGCGACTGCTTCGAGAGAGGTGTGTGAAGAGAAGTTAACAGACTTTCTTCAGCACTGTATTGAGCTGGGGAGTTTGTTACAAACACTTTAGTCGAGGTTTTTCGTATCGATATCAAACATAAGGATGCACTGGCACCTGTGTTGGGTAAGTTTATCATCATTTCATTGTTTACTGAGGAAGTCGAGGGAGCTACGGTCTTGATACTGAGAACATGAATAGACACAACGAGGAGCCGCAACCACACACACACACACACACACACACACACAAAAGAATATTCCTTTCTCTAGGTTGCTTATGTCAAGGAACTGCGCCTTGGGTCATGCAGTGTGACACTCCTATCTCTCCTATCAGTGTCTCTTCCTCTCCTCACCCCAATGAGAGTATCTGAAACCTTCAAAGAAATAGAACTTACATTTCGTCTATGAATGCCTCCGTTGTGACCATACTGTCTACATTATTGCTTTCACTTGAATATGTGAGTCAGGTTACCTAGTCTGGTCCTGAACTTACACACACACACACACACACACACACACACACACACACTCACACACACACACATACACACACACACGCACACATATGTTCGTCCTTGAATCGTCCACCGTTCGTGTAGCAGGGGCAATCTGCGTCCCTTGCCTCAACTAGGTGGAAGAGACATTCCACTCAGGGCACTGTGAATGCAAGGGGCCAGAGACGAAGCTGGCCAATTGCTCTCCGAATGATGGCAGTGTTTGTGTAACGCCTATGACCTGAGGGTGGGTCTACATACACCCTGCAGCAGTAGGGCCGGGGCTTGTGCCAGTGGTGTGTGCTCTGCGCATCCCCCACCGTGTATATATGGCCGGCTATAGAGCCCTCCCAGAGGAAATGTTTGGGTCAGAGTCATGAATCTCTCTCTCTCTCTCTCTCTCTCTCTCTCTCTCTCTCTCTCTCTCTCTCTCTCTCTCTCTCTCTCTCTCTCTCTCTCTCTCTCTCTCTCTCTCTCTCTCTCTCTCTCTCTCTCTCTCTCTCTCTCTCTCTCTCTCTCTCTCTCTCTCTATCTCTCTCTCTCTCTCTCTCTCTCTCTCTCTCTCTCTCTCTCTCTCTCTCTCTCTCTCTCTCTCTCTCTCTCTCCATAACGAGCACCTTTCTTCACCTCGGCCACCTTCCTCGAACCATTATCCCACAAAGCCCATCCTCCCCATTGCTATCCTATATTTAATTCAACACATAAATCTTCGGGTGCGAATAACAGTGTCCCTAAATTTTCTCCTCGTCGTAATAAGCTTTCTTTGAGGAGGGTTTTTGAATAGCGCATTTTTCAGCGTCGCGGCAAAGTAGTGACGGGGCTTGGAGTGTATGTGCGTTGGTGGAGTGGTGGGGAGTTGGAACTGAGGGAGACAGGGTTGGAGTAAGGGTGGATGGAGAATTAGAGAGGCGAGAGACGTAAGGCTGTTGTGGGAAGGGATGTGGAGGGGAGCATTAGTAAATGGGGTGGAGGGGTGAGGTAGTCGAAGTGTATGGGAGGGAGTGTATGAGTAATGTTATATTGTTGGAGGGGAATGTTTATATATGGGAAATAGAGTATAGGGAAGATGTTAGTGTGTGGAAAGGATTGTGTGGGTATAAAGGGAAGTGTTTGTGTGCGGACGAGAGATCATTCGTTTGTGGAATCATGGTAGGCGCGTGTGTGTCGAAGGAGAGTTTGTGTGTGGAAGGACATGTTTGTGTATCTTTTTATGAGAATTTGTGTGCGAGTAGTGGTTTCTTGTGTGGTATAAACTTCTCTATGTGAAGAGAGAGTATGTGTGTGTGTGTGTGTGTGTGTGTGTGTGTGTGTGTGTGCTTGAGGGGGTGGGTGCACTAGAAAATGTTACTCTGGGGAGGAATTATTGTTTGTGAAAGAGTTTGTTTGCATCTAAGAAAACGTTTGGTATTGCACAAGTTCGCTGTGTTTTTGTATGTGTGCGTATGAGGGCTGTTTGTTTGTGAGCAGCATATTCATAGGCTGCGTGCGAGCTGTTTTTGTGTGAGTTTTCTGGCATGTGATAGTGTTTAGTTGTGGGCTGCTTGTGTTAGACCTGTTTCTGTGCAGATTATTTTCGAGTGTTTGTGTGTATGTTCTTCAACTAGTGGTTCACAGAAGTAATATTGTGGACAGCTGCTTTTGGTAAATGTTGGTGAGGAGGTAACACTTGACGGATGACTGATCTCTCTCAGTATTGCTTTCGTGAATTCATTCAGTTAGAGTTTTGCGTCCTTGTTGCACCAGGTTCTGCAGCACTTTGTTGCAGCATTAGAGTCTGCAGAACTAGTTTCTGTAACACGTAGCTCTGCAGCACTAAGTTCTGCAGCACTAGGTTTCCAGCAGTAGAGTTTGGAGCTCTACGTTCTGGACCATTAGGTTCTACAGCATTAGGATTTACAACACTAGGTTCTGCGGCTCATTGTTAGGAAACACTACGTTCAATAACACCAGGTTCTACATGGCTAGGAAGCTGGTTTAAGCATGGAATTATCAAAAGAATTATCTTGAATCCTGATCGCAGACTGTAAATTCGCAGCTTTGTAGATGAAGGCAAAAAATAAAGTGACTTTCTGAGTTTGTTCCTCTGGAGGTATTGTTTACCCAGAAAATAAACTTCAAAGTACTGCCTTGTAAAGCCGGATATCCATTCTCTCTTAGCACTGATAGTCTGCTAAAAATTTAGGTTTTCAGACGTCATTAAGAAGCTGAGGATCGTGTTTTTCTAACCTTTTATCCATTAGCGCCTGCAGCAAACAAACCCTAACTTATGGTATTATGGGTGAATGCGCTCTCTCTGTTTTCTTTCGTCTCCTGCCACCGATGGAGCTCCTATTTCCCTGGCTGGGGCCTCTCACATAACTGCAGCTATTTCTTTCGAAAACGAGGTTGGTTTACCAGGTTTTATCATCAGGATTCTCATTCATTTCTAATATTTCCTGGACATTATTGTTCGACACTCGCCATGTCGCCCAGACGCCTTTCGCTCGTCACCCCTTTAATACAGTTACCTCCGCACTCCCTCCCTCTGTCGACCTCCGGCCATATAAGTCCCTCACATTAACACTATATTCGGCACTGCTCGTTGCCACCTTGCCCTCCATACCCTAGACTCCCATACACACTACTGTAACTCATACTATGTTCTCTACTCACCTGCCACACTTCCATGTTCCACACATCTTCCATGCTCTCCATCCACAACACACACTCCACGCTACTTTCCTCACACCCACTATGCCCTCCATACACCCACAGTCCCTCATTATCAACAGTGTGTCTCCACACCTCCATCCTGGCTCACGGTACACCCAGCCGCTCAACCACAATCCAGAAAAAATGAACACTGGCTGTGTATCTCCGGGGAGTTGTGTGCACCATAGTCTCCATTGTGTCAGCTGGCCATCATGAACCTGATTCGAGAAACAAATGATAATGGCAATAGTATGATAAAAAAAACAATATTTGATAATGATGATAATGATAGCAATGATGATAACTAAATGGCAATAATGATAATAATGATGATATATAATTATCATAATTATCATTATTATTATCATTATTGTTATTGTTATCATTATTATCATTATCATTATCATTATTACTACAATCATCATCATTATTATTATCACTATCATAAGTATTATCATCATTGTTATTATTGTCATTATTATTATCATTATCATTATTATTATTATTATTATCATAATTATTATTATTATCATTATCATTATTATCATCATTATTATCATTGCCATTATCATTATTACTATTATTATCATTACTACTATTATACTTTATCGCCGTCTCCCACGTCAGCGAAGTAGCGCAAGGAAACAGACGAGGAATGGCTCAGCCTACCCACATACACATGTATATACATAAACGCCCATACACGCACATATGCACACATATACATTTCAACGCATGTATACATACATATACACAGACATATTCATATATGCACATGTACATATTCATACTTGTTGCCTTCATCCATTCTCGTCGTCACCCTGCCACAGTTTAAATAGCATTCACCCCCCCCCCCCAAAAAAAAAAAGCGAGGTAGCTCCAAGAACAGAAAAAAGGACCACATTCGTTCACAGTCAGACTCTATCTGTCATGTGTAATGCACCGAAACCACAGCTCTCTTTCCACATCCAGAGTCCAAAGACCTTTCCATGGTTTACCCGAGACGCTCCACATTCCCTGGGTCAATCCATTGACAGCACATCGACCCCGGTATACCACATCGTTCCAATTCACTCTATTCCTTGCACGCCTTTCACCCTCCTGTATGTCCAAGCCCCGATCGCTCAAAATCTTTTTCACTCCATCCTTCCATCTCCAATTTGGTCTCTCACTTCTCCTTCCCTCCACCTCTGACACATATATCCTATTTGTCGGTCTTTCCTCACTCATTCTCTC
The DNA here is from genome assembly GCF_036320965.1 of Panulirus ornatus. Taxonomy (NCBI): domain Eukaryota; kingdom Metazoa; phylum Arthropoda; class Malacostraca; order Decapoda; family Palinuridae; genus Panulirus; species Panulirus ornatus. Next base: position 51,948,129 of record NC_092226.1, read on the forward strand.
CATATGACCTAACCATTTCAACACACCCTCTTCTGCTCTCTCAACCACACTCTTTCTGTTCCCATAAATCTCTCTTACACTTTCATTACTTACTCGATCAAACCACCTTACATCTTATATTGTCCCCAAACATTTCATTTCCAACACATCCATCCTCCTCTGCACAATCCTATCTATACCCCATGCCTCGCAACCATATAACATTGTTGGAGCCACTATTCCTTCAAACAGACCCAAATTACTCACCGACATAACGTTCTTGCCCTCCACATATTCTTCAACGCTCCCAGAATTTTCGCCCCCTCCCCCACCCTATGACTTATTTCTGCTTCCATGTTTCCATCCGCTGCTAAGTCTACTCCCAGATGTCTAAAACACTTCACTTCCTCCAATTTTTCTCCATTCAAACTTACCTACCAATTACCTTGTCTCTCAACCCTGTTGAACCTTATATCCTTGCTCTTATTTACATTTACTCTCAACTTTCTTCTTTCACACACTTTACCAAACTCAGTCACCAACCTTTGCTTTTCTCACCCGAATGAGCCACCAGCGCTGTATCATCAGCAAACAACAACTGACTCACTACCCAAGCCCACTCATCTACAACAGACTGCATACTTGCCCCTCTCTCCAAATCTCTTGCATTCACCTCCCTAACCACCCATCTATAAACAAATTAAACAACCATGGAGACATCACACACCTCTGCCTCAAACCAACATTCACTGAGAACCAATCACTTTCCTCTCTTCATACTCATGTACATGCCTTACATCCTTGGGAGAAACTTTTCACTGCTTCTAGCAACCTACCTCCTACACCATATATTCTTAATACCTACCACAGAGCATCTCTATCAATCCTATCATATGCCTTCACCAGATCAATAAATGCTACATAGAAATCCATCTGTTTTTGTAAGATTTCTGACATACATTATTCAAAGCAAAAACCTGATCCACACATCCTCTACCACTTCTGAAACCTCACTGCTCTTCCCCAGTGCCTCTACCCTCTCAATCAATACCCTACCATATAGTTTCCAAGACATACGTACTCAACAAACTTATGCCTCTATAATTGAACACTCACTCTTTGCCTTTGTACAATGGCACTATGCATGCATTTCGCCAATCTCCAGGCACTTCACCATGATCCATATTTACACTGAATATCCTTACCAACCAGTCAACAATACAGTCACCCCTTTGGTTGATAGATTCCTCTGAATTATCATCCCAACCTTCCCCCCACCCCCCATGCCGGCTTTCATCTTCCGCAAATCTTTCACTACCTCTTCTCTGTTTACCAAACCATTCTTCCTAACCCTCTCACTTCGCACACCACCCCGACCAAAACACCATATATCTGCCACTCTATCATCAAACACATTAAAAAAAAAAGATTCAAAATACTCACGCCAACGCCATCTCCTTTTCACTTCATCTCTACTTGTTATTACCTCCCCCATTTGCCCCCTTCACCGATGTTCCTTTTTGTTCTTTGTCTTTCGCACTTTATATACCTCTTTCCGAAACATCTTTTTATTCTCCCTAAAATATAATGATATTCTCTCAATCCAACTCTCATTTGCCCTTTTTATCACCTCTTGCACCTTTCTCTTGACCTCCTGCTGCTTTCTTTTATACATCTCCCAGTCATTTGCACTACTTCCCTGCAAAAATCATCCAAACGCCTCTTTCTTCTCTTTCACAAGCAATCTTACTTCTTCGTCCCGCCACTCACAACCTTTCTGATCTGCCCACCTCTCAACTTTCTCGTGCCACAGGCACCTTTTACGTAAGCCATCACTGCTTCCCTAAATACATCTCATTCCTCCCCCCACTCTACTTACGTCATTTGTTCTCACCTTTCGCCATTCTGGACTCAATCTCTCCTTGTACTTCCTCACATAAGTCTCCTTTCCAATAATGATAATGATAATATTGATAATAGTAATGATATCGATAATAATACTAATAATGATAATATTGATAATGATAATGATAATAATATTAATAATGATAATATTGATAATGATAATGATGATAATAATAAAAATGATAATAATAACAATAATAATAATAATAATAATAATAATAATAATAATAATAATAACAATAATAATAATAATAATAATAATAATAATAATGATAAAAACAATAATAATAATAATAATGATAATAATGATAATAATAGTAATGATAATAACAATAATGATAATAATGATAATGATGATAATGATAATAATGATGATAATAATGATAATAATAATAATTATAATAGTAATAATAATAATAATGATAATAATAATGGTAATGATAATGATAATTATAGTTTTTTTTTTTGTTTTTTTTTACCGCTGTCTCCCGCGTTTGCGAGGTAGCGCAAGGAAACAGAAGAAAGAAATGGCCCAACCCACCCCCATACACATGTATATACATACACGTCCACGCACGCAAATATACATACCTACACAGCTCTCCATGGTTTACCCCAGACGCTTAACATGCCCTGATTCAATCCACTGACAGCACGTCAACCCCGGTATACCACATCGATCCAATTCACTCTATTCCTTGCACTCTTTTCACCCTCCTGCATGTTCAGGCCCCGATCACACAAAATCTTTTTCACTCCATCGTTCCACCTCCAATTTGGTCTCCCACTTCTCCTCGTTCCCTCCACCTCCGACACATATATCCTCTTGGTCAATCTTTCCTCACTCATTTTCTCCATGTGCTCAAACCATTTCAAAACACCCTCTTCTGCTCTCTCAACCACGCTCTTTTTATTTCCACACATCTCTCTTACACTTACGTTACTTACTCGATCAAACCACCTCACACCACACATTGTCCTCAAACATCTCATTTCCAGCACATCCATCCTCCTGCGCACAACTCTATCCATAGCCCACGCCTCGCAACCATACAACATTGTTGGAACCACTATTCCTTCAAACATACTCATTTTTGCTTTCCGAGATAATGTTCTCGACTTCCACACATTCTTCAAGGCTCCCAGGATTTTCGCCCCCTCCCCCACCCTATGATCCACTTCCGCTTCCATGGTTCCATCCGCTGCCAGATCCACTCCCAGATATCTAAAACACTTTACTTCCTGCAGTTTTTCTCCATTCAAACTTACCTCCCAATTGACTTGACCCTCAACCCTACTGTACCTAATAACCTTGCTCTTATTCACATTTACTCTTAACTTTCTTCTTTCAAACACTTTACCAAACTCAGTCACCAGCTTCTGCAGTTTCTTACATGAATCAGCCACCAGTGCTGTATCATCAGCGAACAACGACTGACTCACTTCCCAAGCTCTCTCATCCACAACAGACTTCATACTTGCCCCTCTTTCAAAAGCTCTTGCATTCACCTCCCTAACAACCCCATCCATAAACAAATTAAACAACCATGGAGACATCACACACCCCTTCCGCAAACCTA